>NW_022280055.1:4315407-4328211 GCF_004355925.1 Anarrhichthys ocellatus | reverse complement strand
AAAAAAAGTCATAGTATAGCATGTAGAAAAGTCATAGTATAGCATGTAGAAAAAGTCATAAAAAAGTCATAGTGTAGCATGTTGAAAAAAATCTTAACAAGGTTATAGCGTAGTATGTTGACAAAAACGTCATAGTATAGCATGTCGAAAAAATTCTCAAAAACGTCATAGAAAAACAGTCATAGTATATAGTACAGGGGTATTCAGTTAAAGTTCAACGAGGTCCAGTTGGAAAATTTCCTCATATGTCTAACTTGTTCTATGATTTAGTCCCACATACGTATATATTGAAGTAGCCTAACAGTTGTATTAACGTCTGTATGTAGTCAACAAATAAAGTTTAAATGAATAATATCTCAACAATATTCATCGTCAGATTTCAGATTGAACTGGATGAATTATAAATAATACATACTCCAAGAATAAATAAATGTTTTCTCATCTTCTAATAAGAGAAATGTGTGTGCAGGGACTTTGTCTGTGGTTATTGAAACCACTCGTTTCAGCTCTATTCCACTCTGGTAACATCATTGTCGGTCAGTGCGCCGGTTAAAATAGAAGCGTTTCGTCAAAATTGATTATTCTCAATTAGGTCCAGGGTCCGGATACACTATTAGTGACCCCTGGTAAATGTCGAAAAGATTCTTAGAAACGTCATTGTATAGTGTGTCAACAAAGTCATAGTATAGTACGTCGAATTAAGTTTTACAAAGGTCATAGTATAGGTAGTGGAAAAAGTCATAGTATAGTATGTCCAAAAAAATGATTGCATAGTATGTCGGAAAAGTAAAAGAAAATCATAGTATAGTATGTTGCAAAAAAATTTAATTTAAAAAAAGTCCCTAAAAAGTCTTCGTATAGTATTTCACAAAAATGTCATGAAAAGTTATATAGTATTCTATCAAAATGTTAAAGTGAAAGTATAGTATGTCCTAGAAATCTCATTAAAGGTACAGTATATAATAAAGTCATGGTATAGTGTTATAAAAAGTCACAGTATGCCATAAAGAACAACACATAATATACAATTAGTTTGTAAAAAGTCACAGTACCAAACTATAAAAATACTCTAAAAGTCCTGCATTCAAAAAAAATACTTGCAGTAATAGCAACAATTTATACTTAAAAGTATCAAAAATACTGATTAAGAATGCCCATCATGTCAGTGTGCACGTCATAAATTACTCTTTGATGTAGCTGGTCGAGGTGGAGCTTAAATATACACTGCAGGGTAGTTCAACTGTAAAGTATTGTGTATATTAAAGCTCAATCTAAAAAAGGTAACTAAAGTAGAGGAGTCAGAAAAAATGTAGTGCAGTAAAAATTGTTATCTAGTCAGACACAAAGTAAGAAGTATTAGAAAATAGTACAACAGATCAAATCAAATACCACACTTTCAGCCGGCACTGTTGAAAACTCTGTATTTATTAATGATTTACAAAAAGGCTAAACATGAAACCATTAAGATGACTCAGTTCATTTCAAACTTAAAAAGGAGTTGTTGTTGTGGGTGGGAGAGGCGGTAGTAGTGTAGTCTGTAGTGTTTTACAGCTCAGTTATTTTAACAGCATCTTATCTCATCATGTAGAATCTTTTTTTAGTGGAGGCTCCCGGAGAGAAGAAATTAAATAAATCCACACACAGGATGGAGTCAAACTGCAGACGAGAGATACATTTGAAACAACTATTTTCCTATCTTTGTATTTTAGAACCGGGGGACATACCAGGGTCTGAAGGGTGGTCTTTCTCTACATCAGCAGTGTTGTATACAATCACAATTCTGTCACCTTGACTCCGGTCCTACATTTAAAATAAAAAAAAAATAAATAAAAAAAAAATCACCTGGATCTCCCTGAACTACAGCTGGTGTAAAAATAGACAACTTTTTCTGTCTCTAATGCAGAAAACAGAGATTATCACCACAGTACGAGAGGTCCCAACTGTAATCCACTTCTCAAAACAGTTTGGAGAGACATAGTTAATAGTAAAAACAAGTTTTTGTGCAAGTATGTTTCTCCCCCCCCCCCACAAGGTTTGAAATAAATATCTCTCAAGCAAAAGAGGACTTAAAGAGTATTTCCTTTTTTTTATATTTATTGTGAAAACCAACAATCACATTGTGAGTAGAAGAAATCCTTTTTCTGGCTTGAATTTCAGGTACAATCAATCAAATTAATCACACACAACTCTGCAAAAAAATGACTATTAGATTTAAAATAAAATAAAATTAGAGTTACCTCAGATTTGGGCAGAACATTTAAAACATTAACTCCACTGACGGTAAGATGCAGCAGGGAGACAGTCCAGTTTTAGAAGTACGTCCTGATCGATTTTCCTGTGACCAAAATGCTGTTCCATCACATTAGTTTTGCAGTTTTTAGTCGCCTGGCAGGTTTCTACAGTAGTAAAAGAGTGAGACAGTCGTGGACCCAAATATTTACAGTAATGTTGTGCACTTAAAGATCTTTCTCCGACCGTACGATCCTCGTCTGGAGAATCTTTCAGAGTTGATCTAAAACATCACAAAAAAAAAATTAAAAAAAATCCCAATGCGTTCTTGCTACGGAATGAATTAACAGTGTTTCCACTTACTAACAATTTAATTCAAAAAAGCAAATAAAGATTGGTCTGGAGCTCAACCCGGCATTTCTGCTGGCAATTAAAAATGTGAAAACAACATGATGCAGAAAAAGAGCATTAAGATAACACCATAAAATTCATATTTCAGTGAGCTATTTAAAAAAAAAATTTAAACGAGAATAGACCTTTCTCCATCCCCTCGCCCCAAGAACCATTTTATAAACAAAAATATATCACCCTCTGTCGTGTGATTCTCAAATTCTCACTAGATACAATTAAAACTTTTTTTTACAGTGCTTCATCATTATATATCTTTGACAGACCTCAACAAGGGGAAGAACAACTTTAAGCCATAAATGTCTCTCCTATCGCAACGATACAGCTACGTCAAAAAAATGAACGGTCCAGTTATTGAACGATTAAAATAAAAAAATAAAAATGGGGAAAAAAACGCAAACGGAAGGAGACGGTCAGCGGCAGGGGGAAGCGAGCGCCGGGATCTCCTGACCCGGTTTTGTCCCACCCGCACCTTTAATGTTACCGTGGAGAGGTGGCGCTGGAAGGTGGAAGGTGGAAGGTGAGCGGCTTGGGTCGACTACTTGGTGTTGAGCTCGTTCTCCAGCTCCATGAGTTTGCGCGAAGCCTTGACCTTGTTGGAAACCTCCTTCCCCTGAGAGAAGAGACGCTGGCGCTCCTTAAACGTCATGCTCTCGGGGTTGCCGCCGGGGATCGAGTTCTCCTGCTCCTGACTGCAGATTGTGTCATGCAAAAAGCGTTTCATCATATTATTCATTGGTACTTAAATAATCTGCATTATTGTTAATGAGCAGATTAATCTATGATGAACATAATCGAGTCAAGACTTTCACATAAAACTCTTAAATTTGAACATAAACTGGCAGCTTAACATTTGAAATAAGCAAGAGGATCCTTTAGATTGGAGTCTTTGGTCATGTGGTGTACTCAGCAAAGTCTTGCACCTTTTAGCTGTGGTGACCGTGCGACACATGATCCTTTCTCGACTCTTGTGGAAAATGTTTTGCTGTTAAAGTGTTACCAGCTTGTATCACAACGCATTAGCCCTTGAAATCAGAAACCAGGGGAAAGAATAAGAAGAGTCTCACCTTTTCGTCCATTTGTCCCGCGGGTCGTTGTAGACTTCTCCGGATCCTACAACTCCTGCCGAGTTTCCAGTGTACGAGTTAAATCCTGTCCGAGGTTCAGGAGTCACACAGCAGACAGACAGACAGAGCAGATACGAGTCAGCATCGTTCATATTACAGCTTTTGTTATCCGAAAATATCCCAGATAGAAGCTGCCGGCTGCCGGATGTCAAGATCTCTGCTACACGTCTCCCAATTACTCCCATCATTAACAAGGAATCACAGGCATTACAGTGGACAACTACGGATTATTTTCCCATTATATTGTTGAACATCAAGCAGAGAGCTCCAGCAACCAGCAGCTTCTTCAGTCGTCACCACTTCATTTCCCACAGACCAGCCTGAGCAGAAGGAAGAAAGAGAGGGAACTGGTTCTGGAGAAGCATTAAGGCAGAAACGATTAGATCTCATTAAAGAGCGGCAGCAAGCCAAGAAAAGAGAAGGCGTTAAAAAGCTGTTAAAGGGCCATTCCAAAGCAGCAGAAATGGTCTGTGGATGTGCCGATGGGATCCGAGGCCGAGGTCACCGTCACACATGTCTGACTGCTGAAGATCTGGAGCCCGTTTGTCCGGAATCATCTAAAAAACACCCGTGTTCATTCTAGCACTATTTTCCTTCCAACTGTTTTATTTGTCATTTAGATCCAATATTGAATGAAAACAATCAAATGAATCAGTTACAGTAGAAGTTATTTATAATAATTAAAATTAAATATTTAACATCAAAATCATGCCAACTGGTAAAGGAAGAGCTCCCGTATGAGCGTTACTATTATAACCCGTGCTCGGTTAAAGTCTGGAGGCACTAACACAAGGAGGGTGACCCACGACCTCTGACCCCAAAGAAGACATTTATCATGTGTCCCTGTGTCTTCTCCAAACCCCTCGCAACATCCAGCCTAAAGCGAGACACAGCTGTTGCCACATCTGCCCGACTGGATCACAACTATGTTTTGAAAGTGAAACTAGATATTTGTACGTTTTTTTTTTTTTTTTTTTGTTTTTTTTTAAAGGTTTACGTCTTTGAATAATCGGGAAGTTGGTCACATTCTGGGTTTTGGTCTTTTTATGGGGTTTGTTGACAGACAGAGAAATAAAGAATGATGCCAGTGAGCAGGAACTAATCAAAATGATGCGTTTGAATTGAGAGGATAAAACAGAGACTTCAGATTTGGTTAATGGCACAATATTTTACATCACAGGCTGAGAGGAAACACTGGATCCAAACAGTCAAGAAGAGATCCTCTCTATGGTTGTGCACATTTTTGAAAGCAGTGGTTGAATCCTACCGGATGACCCAGGAACAACCCAGAACTTCAGTCATTAAACATCTCAACTCTACTCGGTTGCGTTTAAAAGAAGTCCAAATGCATGTTGGGTCTGGTGTTTCAGATGAAATGGAAGTTAGTACAGTTCAGACACAGTGACAGGGTGTGAACCCAGATGGATTCATCCAGCTGGCAGCTCCTAAGCCCTCTAGTTTGGCTTTTATAGGTCTGAAGTGTAGTTTGGGATGGGATCCCACTTCAGCCCCAAAACCACATGAACACAAACTGGCAGAGAACAAAGTAACCGCAGAGAAACGACCCTCGTTCAAGGCCAGTGACATTCCTCTGAGGAGCCAAAAGAGATGGAAAATGATACTTCTGGCACTGCAATTGAAAAATATCAAGATTTTTTTTACAGATTCTCAAAGGTTGTGGATGTTTTCCTTTGATTCTGGTTCAGTTATCTTAGAGGCCAGTTGAGTCTAAATAAACTCACTGCTTTTATTCTACACCAACACGCAGTTTGAGTTACAACATCCATCTCTGGGGATCATTTCAATTTGTTTTTCTTTTGCTGCCGTCTCCGCTTCGTGCGCCTTCTGAGCCGCACTGGCAGCCGTGTTGTTTTCTCTCGCGGTTTTTATTCCGATTACAAAAATATTTGCGCTTGAAGAAGAGCCCACAGTCGGAGCTTTGGGAGCTGCCAGCTCAAATCACACTCATTTTAATACATTCTGGAGATCAATATGTCGGGGGCAGCCAGAGACTCAGGTGCCGTTTGGTCACCTGAACCTGCCGCAATGCCCTTTGGGAGTTGTAGTAAGGTTTAGTAAAGCGGCAGCGTTAGACAGCAGAGACACAGACTGACGGGCGAAATGAAAGACAAGCTGGATCAGCTGAAACAGGCAGACGACAAAGCACGTACAAGGATTTCGAAAATATTGGAAAGGCAGATTAACAGACGGACCAACACAGAGACAGGCAAAGTGGGGAAAAGGAAGCAAATACATAAATAGAGATTTTAAAATAAGAAGGCAGCCTGGTGGAAGCTACGCACAGGCAGTAAAAGCAATAGACACCAAGCCGGTTACTCGGGTGAGCTGCTGGCAGCCAGAGTGCAGTGGGGTGTGTGTTTATGATTCATGGGTGTGTGGTGTGATGGGGGGGGTGAGACATGCAGATTTTTGTTTCTGAGGGGGGGGTGGGTGGGGGGGGCCGCGGGAGTTGTGGGGGGGTAGGTGGGGCATTAGTAAGATGTTCTTTTTTTCTGATTTGAGTGAATATGCAACACGAGGTTCTCCACGAGGCCTTGGATGTGTTTTAGTGTTCAATAAGCATCAGTGTAGGAGGAGGTTTATTGTGAAGGGGCAGGCAGTCGTTTCCTGGACCTCAGGTGGTGATAGCATTCAGGCTGTGCAGCATTGGTAGCTCTGTTTGTCTGTGGATGCTCAAATAGCAAGTTGTGTCTGCTTGTGACCATTTATAACTCAGGCTCTGCGTCATTTCACATTTTTCCGTAAGAGTAGCGATTTGGTACTTTACTTTGACATTCATGAACATTCATTTAACCTAAATCTGGAATCTGAATCGACATTTGATGCCATATTTCAGTTTTTGTTACTTTGCGCTACGTGACCCATTTGGGTCGATAACAGCAGTATTGGTATATTGAGGCTCAATAACTTGCTTTAATTAAAACAAGTTGTGTATTCATCAACTGTGAGCAGTTAATTTAAAGACTCATGTATTTAGATGCTTGAAGAAAAAAAGCTGCACAATATTTCACAAGAAAAAGGAAGATATAAGAAATGTTGGAAGAATGAACATAACTTTGTGTAGTTTTCCTTGTTTTATTTAAATAATTTGCAAAATGTTACAGAAAAGCCTGAAATTTGTATTAGAAACATGTTTTTACTGATGTCTCTTCTGTTACTCATTAACTCCTTGGATTTATCTTATGACCTTTTGTGGGGTCACAACTACTTATTAAGACCAAAGGACTGAACTAAAACTTCAATCGTCTTCAATCCAATGTCCAATGATTTTTGGCATACACCTAAAAAAGACCAAAGCCAAAACTAAATCTAACACCAGTGCGCTCAGAAATTGTATCTCAGATAAAATCATGGGAGCAAATAATACAGACAGCTGCCAACTGACTGCAGGTTAACCCCCCCCCACTGTTAGATATCACTGTCCAACAATGAGGCCTTTTGAAGAAAAGCAATGATAGATATCTTGGCATAACATTCCACAAGGATAAGAAGAAAAACAGCTCTTTAATATTTGATCTACGTTAAGAAAGACTTTGTTTCTTTTAGAGGGACCTGTGGCCCCAACATGACCTTTAAATTTTAAATATAAGCCGCTGTAATGATAGCTGCCACTAGGAGGCGCCGGAGTTTGAGCAGACCGAGTTACACAGAAGCTCAGAGTTTGACGACAAGCAGATTTAGACCTTTTAACAACAGCCACAGACAAAGAAGAGGCCTTTCACTCAACACACTGCTGCTGTGTGCATTTTTGGCATGTTAATGAAAAGAGAGCCGACTCTTCTTTTTGAGTGATTGATGGGTAGTGTGAAGCCAATGATGTGTCTCCTTCCCTTTAAAGCCAACACCGCTAAGCAGAGCCACGGGGCAGGCAGGGGGCAGGCAGGCAGACTGACGGCTGGCCCCGCCCCCTCGTCCCAAGCAGCGACAAACCAGACACAAAGGAGACGGCGAGCGACAACACCAACAGTACTATGATTGGCTTTGATGGGTCCCAATCTGCATCAAAAGTGGTGGCGTGATTATCGATTGCTTTTTCTGTTCGCTAGTGCTGATTGAGGGAGTGGGGGGGGGGGGTTTGTGTAGAGGAACATGTGGAGGGGATAATAATTACTGGGGGACAGGAGGTGTTCAATCAAATCAACATAAAAAAATTACAAATACAATGATTTGTTCGAAGAGAGAGAAAAAATATATATAAAATAACGAACATAAAGTGATGAACGGAGGGGACTGATTGACGACAAAAAAAATTTGGACAAACACGTAAAAGAAGGAAAAAGTAGACGGTGGAAATGAAAAAAGGCAGAACTCCTCTTTGCTAAAGGAAATAAAAAGACAAAGTAGCACTAAACTATGAAGGAGTGGGTAGTAAATGAAGAGATGAGTGAATGAGAGGGAGGTACGGGAGCTGTGGAGGGCGCGGTGGCGAGCCTGACTCCTCCTCCTCTCTCCTCTCTCCGGGTCTACCTTTAAAGCCTCCTGGGGGGACGGAGCTGGGTTTGGCAGGAAGGGGGGGACCTGTACTGTTGGAGTTGTTGAATGGCGGCTGGAACGAGCCAGACAGGAAGATGCCGTCAGAAAGAGGGCGGGGCTTGCGCGCAGTGGGCGGCGGATGTGGCCTGCTGTGATTGGGTGAGGCGGAGGCCGGGAGGTCGCCGTACGACTTCCGGGTCGCCGACAGCTTCACCTGACCTGATTGACTGCCGCCGCCGCCGCTGCCGCCACTGCCTGCTTTGGTGGCTTCCTCCTCGTCCTCCTCATCGCCCGCGTAGGAGACAAACTTGGCGGTGTAGAGCGTGTCGGGGGAGGCGATCTGGGTTTTGAGGTAGGAGGTGTTTCTCTGTGGGGGGGGCGGGGGGTTGTTAGTAGGGTTGTGGGGGGGTTGGTAATCCCAGGGCAGCGGGGGCCTATACAGACCGGCTGGCTCGTCAGGCGTCAGCAGCTTTCTCTCGGCCTCCTCGTGCTGCCGGCGCCGCTCGGCCTCCAGGCGAGTGTAGTACTCCTCCTCCTGTCTCCTCTAAGGGAGGGACAACCTGTTAGTAAGCTACACCCTTATTGGCTCTCACCTCAGTGTAGGACACTTACTGACTGATCAGCTACAGCTGGGGAAATATTCAACTAGTCAAAGAGCTCCACTACCCGGCTTCAACCACAGATAAAACCAGATCTGTCCACTATTCCAGATTCTTCTGGGCCTGACTACTCCTGGTCTAACTGGGCTGCCATACAGTATACAAGGATCTGTTACAGTACCAAGGATCTGTTACAGTACCAACACCAAGTCCACTATTTCCACCAGTTTCCATCATAACTGACACATACCGGTCCTAGATCAGGGGCCTCATTTATAAAATGGTCCAACAATCAAATTCCATCTTAAGCAATGACTTTAAGCAGAAATATACTACAATGTAACTTAATAAAAAACGTATTTTGATGTGAAAATTACCGTATATTTACAAAACGTCTGCAGCATTAATCTCCTGTTGGTTGCATTAAGGTTTGGAAGTGCATTTTTGCATTTCAGCCATTAACAGCAGAGTATTCTGGGATTTTAAACTAGGGACCTACTTAAGAACTTACTTTGAGGTGGAAATTATTACAAATTACAAAACCTCTTTATTGGTTACACGAAGGAATTTCCAGCTGGTTTTGTTGAGGTTTGGAGCAGCTTTTTATGACAGAGCTCTGCTTGTTCAAACAGAACTTCAATCAATATATAAGCTTACGTTATTAGTTACAGGGTTGAGGAATTAGTTGTCAAATTAAATTTCCTTTCACGCAAAAAAATAGGATGAGAGCTAGTGTGGAATAAACTGTGCATCATGTTTAAAAACACAGCTGCATTGGCGATATTCAGGGCTGCATTACTTTACTGAAAGTATAATCTGTGTATAATCAGCTGCTTTAGCCTCCTAAAACAGTTTTATACCACCAACAATCAGCTTAAGGATGCCATTTGAAATCATATCAGTATATTTTAGAATAATCCAAACAGTTTTATAAATGTTGCCCCTGAACTGGATTTGACCGAACTGGTTTTCAACAGATTAGATCTGGTCCTCCTGCACTTGACCCGATCATCTATAAACACCGGGGACGGCTGTGTAAATAAGTCCGGGCCTTTATCGTTTCATCCCCGACAAAGTCTAATATATGTATATATAAAAAGTATGTTGTCAATCAACCAGACCATAAATCTACTCTGACTGGTCCACAATACCTCAAAACTTGATCTGACACTTGGCAACTGTTTCTGGACTGTACAGTAATCCTTCCTGGACCACCCTGTCTACCACCATCTCCCGTTTACATCAACACTGCTCGAGTGTATGCATGTGTCTATATGTGCCTGTGTACCCTCAGTGTATACTATCGGGTTGTGGGGAGGTTCTTGTGATTTGAGCCCACCCTGTCTTCGCTGGCCTGTGATGAAGTTACACATTAAATCTACGCTGGAGGAATGTGTTTAGATTTCTGGGTTTGGAGCTCGACCAGCTGCTCCGGGTCACATGTGCTCAATCTTGATGCTTCTGATGTCAGATTATTAGTGCTGTGGATGTATCCGAGCTGCTTTTGATGGTTGAATCAGCCCAGTTGGAATCTAAAGAAACTGGGAGGGATTAGTGGGTGTGTGGGTTTGAATGACTGGCTGGGTTTCTGAATATGTACAGTATGGATGGCTGAGGGTGGGAATGAGGCACATTGGTGGGTATAGATTTATCTGTGTGTGTGTGTGTGTGTGTGTGTGTGTGTATGAACTGAATATAAAGCATGTGGGTTCTGGGAAAAGTGGGAGCGTGGGCGGCATTCCCTGAACATAGTTTCTGAAGCAATGATGAATGGGAATGGTAACAAAAAAGATAAATTAAAAACTCACAAAATCATAACTGCTTCCCCCCAAAAAACTGAAATAACTGAACTCCCTAACAAACACCGACAACAACAACAAGATGGGAGTCCCATGCTTGAGGTGGGTGGGAGCACATAACATGACACAGCAACACGTCACATAGGGTGGGGGGGTGCATAAGATGAGGACATGCAATTGGACATATTTACAATAAAAATAACAGCATCAGATTAACAGTTATAACATCTTAAAAACAACATTTCATTCTCAAAAACAGCAGTTATAAATGTATTAACAAATAAACTGACTTAATCAAACGAATATCTCTGAGATACTTCTGACTACCATGTTTCTGTTTTTCAAACCTCAGCAAGTCATTAAATCATGTTATCAGAGCTACACAAATGAGTAATATAAGGTAAATTTTAATGTGAGGTTTTTTTAAAGACCAGTGGTGTGATCAGTGGTCTACAGTTCACAGGACACATACGTCATAGGACAAGACACAATGACAAAAAAACGCTGAATATGTTGGATTTAACACACAAGACGAGGATGGGCAGGTGGACACCAGATCACACAACTGGTCATTTAATAACACCCAAAGTACAAAATAATGTCAAATTTGATTTATCGAAATATTTGTGCATTATATTACCAAATACAAATCAAGTCTTTAAAGCACACAGTGGCTTCGGAGAGTTTCATGTTGGCTGCACACTTTACTGTGTAGTATGGATTTGGTTTAAGGAGTAAATAATATTTAACAACATTTAACAACGTATTACTACAGGGAAAAAAACTAAAACCAAAAACTGAAATCTGTCCTTTTCATAACAAAGTTAAGCGAATTAGGCTCCGTTGCGCAAGTTATTTTGTATTTAATTAGTTGCCAAAAAGTAAATTTAATAAATGTTTTATTGAATCTATAACACAGTAAAGTGTGTAGCAGGTGAAAGGGTCTGAATACCTTCCGAAGTCACTGTGGACCCTAACGTTGGAATGATACTTTGGGCTGATACATTCATTTTTTTTTTTATTCCATATGAGCCAGTCAATGTCATCTACCGCTGATATAATGGGTGTGAAGTTGTAATTTCGTATTTTTCCCAAAATATTGAACTATTCCTTTAAACATATATTATTGACAATCTTAACTTCACACAGATATCTTAACTCTTTGAGAGTAATGAATACCATTTTAAGGGTTTTCCCTGCTGACAAAAAGGAAAATAATCAGGAGCGGACATTTTAAAGATGCTGAAAGATGTAAAATCTCATTGTGGTCCAACACGGACTGATAGATTTCTTCCCTCTCCTGTCCTATTATATGGTTTGGCTGACCCACAGTATCATAACACAACATCCTGAACATTCTGCAGACATTCATGTTCATTAAATCCTATAGTTTCACAGATAAACAAACCGACCTTCTCTCCGCCCCCTCGTTTGGCCTCCTCCCTCCACCTCCTCTCCTCCTCCTGCTTTGCTCGCTCCTCTGCCTCCCGCTTACGAATCTCCTCCAGCTGCTGCTTACGCCGTCGCTCTTCATCCTGCAACTGATAACACACACACACACACACACACACACACACGGAAACAATTAGTACAACATGAATCGCGTGTCATTCATACATAAACTCTGAAAGCCTTTTCACATCAAATGACTCTGGTTAACACCTTGGACACTAAAACTAACATGTTGAATGTAACGTGAGGTTGGATTTGTCTCACAGGACTGCTCCAAAGGGAAGGAGCAGTGTGCACTGCAAACACAGCATAGGCAGTAAGACACACGCGCACGCGCGCACACACACACACACACACACACACACACACACACACACTGCGGAACATGCAGACTACGAACACAACAACGTGCAACAAAAACAAAAGACAGGCCTTCTTTCAGCTACTTGGGGTGTGTTTGATTTTGTTTTATCATAAAACCTTAAAAAGGTCCTTCTGAGGAGGAGAGGAAGAATAACTAAAGCGTACCTGAAGTAACTGCGAGCTAAGTGTATGCTATATATATAGCTATAGCTAGCTATATCGCTATAGCTATATCGCTATAGCTATATAGCTATAGCTATATAGCTATATCGCTATAGCTATATAGCTATAGCTATATAGCTATAGCTATATAGCTATAGCTATATAGCTATA
>NW_022280055.1:4293140-4315007 GCF_004355925.1 Anarrhichthys ocellatus | reverse complement strand
GGGTATTCTGCACCAGACTAATCCCACAGCATGTCAACATGTTGCTAGGATGTCAAGAGATTTAATATGACGGCAACGATCACAGCCGGCTCCTTTCTCTGTTTTGCTCGAGACATTTTCCTTAAATATAATTTTTCCATTCAGCTCTGCTGTCTTGTTGTACAGGCGGAAATCTCAGCGATAGAAACACAACCAAGTCCATCTGACGGATAAATAACTATATATGTGTTTACGTTTTGGTTGATCAGACCCTTTAAATAAAGCGAACATAAAGAGGCTCAGCTGGTCACACACAGATGGATGAGTGAAGAATGGATTCACGGACACCACAACATCATGATGTGGCCCTGCGCAGGCAGTGCCGGGTGCTCACAAGACTATCATGCATGGATCTCCACCTGGACGGCCCCTGTGATGCATTCAGCCATGCAGGCACCACCTCCATATGCACTCAAAACATCACTGCTTATAAGAAACCACAACAACCTCAGCTCTGCTACTCTATAAGCATGTCAAGGTTTGGTTTTTATGATTTGTAAACACCAGTATTTCATCATTTATAAGCTGCAAGTGAAGCTGCAGTTGTTTTGAGTGGACAAAGAGATGGACAGCTTCCCCCAGCCACACAACATCAAGCGTCGCAGGACGGCCTTTCCATGACCGGCAGCTCTCAAGCTAATCATGGCACCAGGTCTGCCTCCAACCCCCCAGCCCCAACCACAACGACAACAGTACTCCACATAGGTCGGGAGAGACAGATAGGAAACACGGGCAGGTAGGCAGCCCAGACAGGAAACAGGAAGTGATGTAAGGGCAGGGAGAGGATACTCGTCATTAACAGGTAGAACATACCAAATCTAGAACAGAGATAGCTGGGACAGCATTCTGCTGCTGCTGAAGAAGAAGACAATAGAGTGTGAAACGGGGGGACAGATAAGGAGGGAGGGGGTAGAGGAAAATACCAAATACTGAAAGGTAAGGTGGAGATAATCAATTTAACTTAAGTTAGAAAAGAGGGGGGGGGGGGGGGGGGTAGGAGGAGGAAGTAGAACTGAGGAGTAAAGTAGAAATTAAAAGCAGGGAGGGGGAGGACATACAGTAAAGTGAAAACATTGTTTTTCTCCATTGTGCTGATTGGTGACTGTTCAAGAGCTCCTAAATCCACCACCATTCAAATCACCACCTAAGCACTAATTAAAATACAACTCACTATTATTAATAAAACTATATAATTAAGGTCCAAAGATCAGTTTAAAAGTACGTTATTACAGAAAAAAACAGTACCAAACTGACCACATGAATCGCCATACAATCACACACTCACAGCCAGTCACACAGAGAAACTAAGGAAATAATGCTGCGCAAGAGTTTAAAAAAGTATGCCCACCAATCTCTGGAAGCAACAGGAATTTGCCTGAAACATTTTTGGAAATTTGACAGCCATTTTAGTGCTGGAACAGTGAGCGTAAAGGCTGCCGTAATGATACCCATAAGAACTTCAGCATCAGCCTGTGTACAGTAGATGCTATACGGCTTCACCTCGTTCTACATTAGCTTCTGTATAATACAGAATAACTCAATATGGGGTGTAATTATCAAATAGTTCTGGATAATGTCAAGGAAGAATTATTTAATTATATAATCAAAATCCATTCAGGATGCAGAGAACCTTGTTGAAATGGGACCAGTGGTCATGGTTCAGTCTTGCTGTGCAACACGGCACACATGCTGCATTTGCATTATATGGGAAGGATGCCAGACACAAGTAAGTGTAGTAATATCCACTTTAAACTAAAGTTGTCGTTCTCACCAGCTGCTGAGTGTAGGAACCAAAATCTACAGGAAACGTAAACCACCACATGTCCCAACACTACCCGTCATACTAAAAGTCACACAGTTGTGTCCACGTGATGTGAATGCTGCATTAACAACGCCTGCCCGAAGCCCCCGCCCACCCCTCCAGCAAATCAGATTGAAGCAGCTCAGCATGGCAAAGCGATGACAGAAGCATGTTGCAGATGCACACTGCAGAACATTCATAGTGGGAGCCACAGAGGAATCCATTTCCCCCTCTAGCTTTTGAGAGCTGGCTCCTTCTTCTCCCGCCCAATAGCCTGACTTCCTGTGGCTCGCCCTTCTTTGTGTGCTGAGCTACAGTATTATTACTTAACATCAGTGTTTAATTTCGGCAAAAACAGCCATTGCGCATGATGACATTTCCTGTCCTTGTAAATGTTTTATTTACTCTCCTCTGCTGCATGCTTGTTCTCTAAGCTTCATCCCTCCTCTACTTCATTCAGGATGTTTTTTTACTCTCTTTCCTCCACCCTTGGCATAAACTGTCTACTCTCTCTATCCTTTCCCATCCTGCCATCACCAACCCCATCTTACCCGGGCTCTCTTCTCAGCTTCCAGCCTCTGCATGATCATCATGGTGTCCACGTCCTCGTCATCCTCCTCCTCCTCGTCCTCGTCGCTATGCTTGGACTCCTGCAGTCGTTTCTGGAACTGCCACTCCAGCATCAGCTTCCTCAAACGGTCGCTTTCCTCCGCCGTTCGCTCCGGCTTCGACTGGAAAACAACGTGTGCACCAGTTATTTGTAAATCCTTCACTAAGTGTGTGTGTGAGACGTCCTTCCTTCCTTCGAATGGAGCCTAAATTGAGTCTACCTGGAGCTCCTGGATCTCTTTGTCCAGCAGGTCGACGATGTGGAGCTGCTGCTGCTTCTCGGCCTTCTCGCGGGCGTCTCGTTTCCAGGGGTCTGGAGACAGACTGTCGCTGGACGCCAGCTCCTCCTTGCTGATGGTGATGTACTGCAAGTCTCGCCTCTCGATGGTCCGGGGCTGCTGCTGCGGTAACAGGTCCCTGATCACCGTGTCCATGCCTACAAATAAATTACATTTTTTTACTTGTTTGTACATAAAAACAGTCTAGAAGTCATTATTTTTGAGACAAGACATTACATAAAAGAAAAGTTTTCGACTTGAAGGAGTTACCAGGGATGGAGGCACTCGCAGGGGGAGGAACAGCTGATCGCGGCAGGCTGGACAGCTTCTCCGGTCTGGATGGGGGAGGCTGGGGCTGAGGCTGTGGGGGGAGGTAGGGATGGGGCGGGGCCACAGAGGGCAGAGGGGGCTGGTGGTGAGGAGGAGGCATTGATCCTCCGTTGTTGTGAGGTTGGACTGGCATGACGGGGTTGGCGCGGATCTGACCCAGCTTCCTCTCTTGCTCTCTCCTCTTCCTCTCCCTGGGAAATCATGTTAGATGTTAATATCATTACGTTACCCTCTTCCTTTGTACGTTATATACTGTCTGTTATGATGTGCTGGTTTCCTGGTTCTAAATTCATATCTTCGTTGCACCTGTTTCGTCGTCTTTCTCTCACTTCTTATGGTTTTGGTAAACAGCCTAACATTAAATCAAATGTTCCTTTGTGTGTAGCATTAATCATTTTGATAAATCTAATACAACATGAATAAAACAAACAAAAGAACGCCCACCTCTCTTCCTCTAGTCGCGCTTTCTCCTTCTCATACCAACGTTGCTGCTCCTCACGTTTCTTGCGGTCCGCAGCCTGCTGGGCTGCTACGGGGTTAATGGCAGCGGGAGGCGGTGGAAGCGGTAACTCAGGTTGTGGTTCATAAGGGTCGTATGCGTCGGGGTAAGGGGCCGGAGGTGGGGGCGGAGGAGGGGGCAGGTCCGAGCGGGATGGCGTCTGGGCCGACGGCGGCGCGGCATGAGGGGCGTTGGGTGTCTTCCATCGGCCCGGCCCGGTCTTCTGGTTCCCGGTCTTGTTGGAGGAGGAGGAGGAGGCTGAAAAGTTGAGGTGCTCCTGGCTCGACGTGGACGACTCCAACGAGGAGGACACCTGCGGCTGTGGGGCCCAGTGGTCAGGACCTCCAACACCTAGAGACACAGTCAGTGGTATTTAAATCAACTAAACGCACTAGATACTCGGAAAGCGGTAAAATCTTTAATGGGCTTAGTATTGTTAGTATTACATAACAATAATATCACATTTGATTACATTTTAGAGGAACATTTGGGTGCTGAAAATCACTAAGCTGTTACATAATCTTGCAGTTGATACACGATCAGGTGCTACAGTCCCATTTTTGTCAACCTCACTTATCCGAGGTCTCTGATTTTTCTTTGTTCTTACCTCCTGGTGGACCTCTCTGGTAGTCCAGGTCTCTGTGTTGGTAGTCCAGGTCCCGGTGCTGGTAGTCCTGCTGGTAGTGCTGCTGCATGCGCTCGTCTGGCCTCAGACCTCCCGGTGGGGGGTACAACTCCTCCTGGGAGTGGTTTATACGCTGGGAAGAGATGAAGACAAAACATTCCCTGACTTTCCTAGGACCACTTTTGTGATGTTTTACAGTCAAGTGCACTGAATGTCTAATTTGTACAGTTTGAGTTCTGCTACATCTATAAAATACTCCCAGAGAAGTTACTGAATTATTAACTAAAACATTTATGATACTATTTTCGGTATACTCTGATAATGAAGATGGCGTCTGATGCTGCTCCAACCTGCATGCTGTTGTTGTGAATGTTGTCGACCACAGGGAGGCGTTCCCTGTCCTCCATGCCCTGCCAGTGCTGTGGGGGCCCCTGTCCCGGAACAACAACCCGATCCTGGCTCTTGGAGGCCGGGATGGTGAAGTACTCTCTGGGATAGGTCTGGGTGGGGATGGGGTAGGCCTCTGGACGGGGAGGGGAGGGCTCATCCTGATAAGGTCATACAAAAAAAAAAGAAATTAGTGGGTGGAAAAATAAAATATTTGGGACTCCTTCCCAAAACTAAACAGGCAACACATTGTCACAAAATAATTTCTCATCTCTGTTGTAGATACCGTGTGTCACATTCAACATGAAGATGCCACTGCCTTCATTCCTACAGTTACTTACGTCTGCACACAGGTTGCCGGTAGACACGGAAGTGATCTTAGTGCCAGGTCCTCCGGGGTATGCTGCTTTTCCTGCAGGACTCTGGCTCTGATCTGACGATGGAGCGGGAGAGACAGTCTTTTTATTACAGTCAGAAGTAGGGATGTTAATAACTAACCGTTTAACTGACCAATTACTACTTTCGGTTAAAAGAAGTTTAAATGTTAGTTTAAATTTAAAAAAGTAATTAAAAACTACTGGTGAAGAGGTAATCAGACACGCTTCCGTTCCTCGGTACTATCTGAGTGGGTATTCTGCACCAGACTAATCCCACAGCATGTCAACATGTTGCTATTTATGAATAAAAACCAGCTGTCTGCTATTATGAAGGGAAAAAAAATGTTGCATTGGTAGTTTCTTAATTGGCCACAGACAACAGTCCACTGTAAACAGTAGGCCTGCATTATAATCTGTTAACGGTTAATGATGGGTCGGTTAACTCTTAATTAGAAGCTTCACCAACACTTCAATGCAATTAGGCAATGAGTTAAAGGTCCAAAGGAGTCAACAACAAATCCAAAATTAACCAAATCGGTTCCTGAAAGTTGTTTCTGAGGTTGTTTTCTGTAAGACTTTTGCAGACACAGTGTTATGCCACAGTTTCCATATCAAGGTGGAGCACTTTAAGAATAACACCAGCACTTTTTTTCTTATTTCCATTACTGCCTGCAAAGTCTAAACACACTGACTTTTTTTTCTTGCCATTCCTTTTTTAATCCAATCAAAGTGTACTGGAGTCATATTCAATAAGATTTTCGGCTAAATGTACTGCCAAATTGGGTGTAAATGTTATGGACCTGTGATAACACGTAATGTTTTGTCACACTCATGTCAGAACTACATCCTTGTGATGAATGTCCAATGCATCAAACAGAAAAAATACATCTGAATCATAGAAATGTTTTCAAAAACTATTTGACATTTAAATTGTGAGGAATAGACATAATATAATTTAGCTGTTATCTTAACTAGGTACAACAATTAAAGTTAGAGTTAAAGCCATTTCATGCTCAGTGTTCTGTATGTAGTCAAACAAAATAGAAATACAAGCAGAAGACAGACGAGACAGCTTCAGTAGTTCCAACTGTAAGAACAGAATAAACTCTTGGTAAGTGGCGGGGCTTACTGGCTACGTTGGGGCTGGAGCGGTGGTCGGCTCGGTTCTTGAGAAGTCGATCTTCTCCGCTCATCTTCTTTGGTTCGGGGTAAGAGTCCCAGCCAGCCTGCGGACTCTCTGGCGAGCCGTTCTGCACCGAGTTGTTGTACAACTCAAAGCCTTCACTCTTTGGTCGCAGCTTCCCGTTCTTGTCACGGCCTCGGTCTGCCGCTGAAAAGATGAAGGAGAGAGAATGGATAGTTGACAGGTTTGTTGTTTCAGTAGTTGGGCTTTTCTATTACATACTAATCCAGAGATGCTTGTTGTGGTTATTTGAAAAATATGAAATTGATTGTTTTTTGGCTAAAATACATTTTGCTGCTCCCCTCTTGCACAGCAGTACATTGCTTTGCTCCCGTGCTGGTACTGCGGTCCGTTTCTGCAAACTGGGGGTGTGTCACATGTGATCTACTGTACTGTCAGTAATACACAGACTATGAATAAATACCTCATACAACCCCATTTCAAAACATCTGGACATTACTTTCCCTTCTGAGTCTGTGAGAATCTACACTTTGCTTTGTCCAGTTTCCTCTCATTAAGTCCAGTAAAGAATGGTTACGTTTCACTGTCGGCTCTGGAAAACACACTGTGGTCGAGGGAATTCGGGAGGAGAAACACCCGTTTAGCGTCATCCTGGACCGCTGGCCGGGCCGGCCAGAAGACTTCCTTAATGAATCTCGGGTCACATTCCATCAGACAAAGACCAGCACACAGCCACACAACCCCAGTAAACTCTATGCTGTGTGTGTGTGTGTGTGTGTGTGTGTGTGTGTGTGTGGACACACATGCAGCTTGTCTCAGACACTCACATCTGGCTCTGGCCACAAACACTCATTATATCCTTCAGTCTGCAAGCTGTTTTTTTACAGCGCTACAGAGAAGACAAGGACACACTGTCTGCACAAGTCTGTTTCTCCCCTTTCATCCACATCGCTGCCATTAACGAACGGTGGAACTGACTGTAGTCCATTCATGACAACTAATAAACAGCAACAATCTGAAGGTTTTAGAAAGTCAAACTCAGGACTTGTGCTCTTTTTAAATGACTTTAATTTAAGACTTTTATAATGTTCTTGATTGTTTAGACGTGAAAAACTGACAGACATATTGTACTTCCACTGTTTTTTTATTCAAAGTGGAAGTAGTAGTGGAAGTACAGTGAAATGATGTGTTATTTTTGTGTTATTTGTTTACTGGTTTAGCCTAGTAAACGTACCAAAGAGCAGAAAATGCACATCATCACTATTTATGACATGTTTTGCCCGACAACCAAAAATATTCTATTCATTATGAAATAAAAAGGAGAAAAGTCAGCAAATCCTCACGCTGGGGAAGTTGGAAACCGAAAACAGAAAAGATTTTGCTTGAAAAATTACTGCTTGCTTATCAAAATGATTGCAGATGTATTTTCGGTCTATGGGATGTTCGATTGATTCAAGATTTTAAGCTCTTCAAATTATCATTAAGCACCATTCAAAGAAAACGACAAAAAGCTCCTCAAAATCATGACATAAAAAATAAAATGCAGTTTCAATGCAATAATTCAGTTGTTTCCTAAATTAAGGCAATTTAATATATTTTTAGACTCAAGGGAACCCTTGAAATACAAAATGTTATGTCAGTAGAGAGTTTAATGTATAAAAAAAAACTGTTTAAATGTAAAATGAGCAGAAAACTTAAGTAAACTAAACAGTTTTAAACATCTCTAAACATCTTGCATGTGTGTGTGTGCTCACCTCTTGGCATCAAGGGGCTGGGCTGGTTGAGGAGAGTAGCCAGTCCGTGGTAGATGGCTCCCTGCTTGGCGACCTCCAGAGTCACAACTGAGCCCGTCCTCGTCATCAGCTCTGCAGCCCTGAACACACAGAGAGGGAGGGAGAGAGAGAGGTGGGGTGGGTGGGGGGCATGAATATGGAACTTGTAACAAGTTCAACAGATCTGATTGACTGTTTTCTGTGGTTTTAAAATTGATATAATACACCATCAATACTGAAATCTCCCGTTTAGCTTCAATGGGCTTTTTATAAGGTCCATCAAAGTGATCAGAACATCACATCAATTCATCCAAACACTGTGCTCTCCACCCTTTAATCATACTGCACTGACGACATATCCCATCCAGTGGTGGAAGAAGTACTCAGATATTGTACCTAAGCAAATTAGCAGTGTAAACTATTTGTAAAAGTCCTACATTAATGTACTAAAAGTATCTAAATATACTTTCAGCACCAAAAGTAATAGTTCTCATTGTGCAAAAAGGTTTAATTTCAGAATATAAAATGATATAACAATATTGTAGATATAAGTATGTGTGTGTGTGTGTGTGTGTAAGAGAGTGCATCTACATTTGTAACTGATAGCGAAGAGGCTGAAGAGAGAGGGAAGCCTGAGCAATAAGTCATATTTATAATAATAGTAAATCTGACCTCCGGTCACTTTCAATGACCCTGTGGGGTACTGATGCTAGAACTATAATTATTGATGCATTAATGTTTTCATCACTATATTGTTAGTGGAGCTCATTTTAAATACAATATATACTTTATCTGCTGAGTAGCTTGTGAATAAAGTATAGTATAGAATGACATGAATATCAATATATGTAATCACACAGTGGACTATCCTCAAACTGAAAGATAATGAATTTATTGGCCTGAGAATGTTGGAGAGAAGTAGTAATCTCCTTTCTACTTCTTATCACCTTGAAACACATCCACCGCCCAAGAGGTTTGAAAAAACAAGGGAGTTTTCACAGCACAAGTATAACGATATATTACGTTACTGATGAAGTAACAATTAACTGATCAATCAAAATTTAGCAAAGGGATTTCTTCAAATTACTTGATTTGTCCCACAAACCCAAATATATTTAATTTACAATTATATAAAACAGAGAAAAGCAGCAAATGATCACATTTAAAAAGCTGGAATCAGAACGTGTTTGATTTAAAAGTGACTGAAACAATGAATCGATCGTCAAAAGAGTCGATCGATTCAGCTCCACTATACATTTGTATGTGTGTGCTACAAACTAAGTTTTTCTTATCATTATAGGAGAAATGAGTAAAGTTCCTGTCTACTAGCTTCCCAAAAGGCAGAAACATCAACTGGAAGACCTTCAATAAGAGCCAGAGAAGGCAGGGATTATATTCCTCATTGCCAGAGACTCTCTTCACTCTAATTCGGGTTCAATCCTGCTGTGACACACACACACACACACATGATATTTTCTTTATCTGCAACATGTGCACAGGGCTTTAACCAAGTGCTATAAATAGATAAAGTGCAGATCCCACACTAGGTAATGAGCTGTGTGTGTTTGATCGGATGGAACTCGGGGAATGCAACGTCATGTGCTTGATGCCGAGCAGAGAACTGGCTCTAAACCCACGTTTGGTAATATCACAGGATTTAAAACGTGCTAGATCTAAAGGCTGCAAATCATGCTTCGTCTTAACCTGCAGGAAAGGACATGACCACAGGAGGACGACGGAAAAGTTCAGAAATGTAGAGGAAAGTCCTCAGATTAACTCTCAGTTGACCTTAAATGGCCTGATAAAATAAATCCTTTCCAACCTGCCACCTGCACGCTGAAGCAATCAAGCAAATGATTTGTAAATCCAGTTTGACTTTGGAGGCGACAAACGGTAAGCGACAACACTGAACACCAAGCTGAGGGAGAGAGAAATAACTGGATTAATCTGGGTGGGGCGTGAACGTCCGAGCACTTCACAGCTGTTTTCCAAAACACACACACCCTTTTTCTGCATGATGTTTGGAAAAGAATCCTTTTTTTTTACAAGGAAAAATGAGACGCAACTGCCTCATTGCAAGAACCTCAAGATGTCTCAACCCTGAGGTTGTCAGCAGTATATTTTATTCTTCAAACTGTTTTCAATTCTCAAAATAGAATTAAATTTGAGTTTCGTCATCAGCATGACCATAAATGCGTCAATACGACGCGGTAGGTGGTTAAGCATTAAACAAAAGGAAAATACCACGTGCACCCACTCCTCTCTGGTGTTTTTTTTATAGAGACGTCATGAAGGTTTGATGATAACTTAAGCACGTCAGCTGGGATTTTCTCCATTTACAATTGTGCAAATGGAAATGAACATATAAGACAATTAGGTGACATCGCATTACATGATTTCTGAGCACTGACGCCAACAAACACAACACGTTAAAAATATCAGAACTAACTGGAGCGCTGTCTTTACCTCTCTTGTGATAGACCGACCAGGCTGCGCCCATCCACGCTCAACAACTGGTCACCTGCAGCCAAACGGCCATCCTGTATTAACACACACACACACACACACACACACACACACACACACACACACACACACACACACCAGCATGAGTCACAGAGTATGTTTTCATTCAAACTTTTCTGTGATGGTTCCAGTCTCTGTGTACACTAACCACATCAGCCGCTCCTCCTTTGACAACGGACTTGACGTAGATGCCCAGCTTCTCCTGACCGGCACCCTACAGAGAGAGAGAGACACAAAGAGACACAGACTGATTAACCAATGTACAAAAAAAAAAAAAAAAAAAAAACATGTATAGAGCATTCGTCAATTTGATCATGAATGTATTTATAGATATATTATAGTTAGGTGTTGTGCCAAACAGCTACCATGGTTTTAGAGCAGCATCTTGGTGGCTCACACCAACAACACATAAAAGTGCGGCCGTGCTCGGCTCGGGATCGTCTCGCTGCTTTATACGGAAGACAATTTCCACCACTTGACCACCACTTATTTTATTTCTCGGAATCACACTAAGTCATAACAGACAGTTATGAGACACTAAGCGAGGAAAATGTTCTCATAATCATGAGATAATAAGAATAAAACACTTGATATTATAAAAGGATTATTTTTCTCAACAAGCCCTTGAGCAAGGCACTGAAGCCCTCTGCCCTAACAGGAGAAAACTACGCTAGTACTGGAACAACTTTAGCTTGGATCAGAAACATAACATATCTCCCTAAAAATGCCCAAACGGAAATCAGCATAGTGTACTCTGTGGATGTCAATAATTAATAGAATAATAGTCAACTATTAAATGAATCGCCAACTACAGGTCAATAGGTACTTTATTAATCCTGCAAAGGGAAATTATTTTGCTACTGCAGCATTTATATTTTCATAATCGATTAATCGGTTTGAGTATTAGATACACTTGATTCTAAAGGTGCGTCTTCTCCAGCCAGACAGGAATGGAAAGCTGACATAATGTCCATCTGAAGACAGGACTGGTTAATACAGAAACATCCAGAAGCTCTGGCTGAATCATCTGGACCAGAAGGGAGGAGAGCACCACCAGCAATTCAAAAACACAGACATTCAAAGATTGCAGACACTGAACACAACAGGGACGGATCAGAAAACGACTGCTTCCTGAACACTGAGCCGCTTTTATCCCAAAGTTCACCGACAGGTCAGACTGAAGCATCTCACGACATTTATAGCACTCGAGCAGCAAACGTCAAACACAGTCACAAGTGTTCTCATCCTCCCTCTCGTTGCTTATATTGTAGTTTTCTTTGCTGGTAACATTTGCTGCTGAACTGAAACAATCAAATTTCCCCACAGGAATCTGTTTATTTTCTCTAAAGCAAATCCTTTCTCAGAAAATAAATTCAGATGAAAAGGGGAGTGTGAGTGTGTGTGTGAGTGGTTTTCTTGTGAAGTGGGTAGGTGGTTTACAGTGCAGCAAAGTGCTGGCATGTTATCTGACAAATCACACGCTTTCTTTGCCATCTTGACATGTTTATCCTCAGAGTTTGTGCAACAGTAGAGCCAGAAACCAGAACAATATTTTCTTCAGAAATACACTGCTGTTTCACTCCAACATTTCCGAGACTTCAAATAAATAATTTGGTTTATCCAAAGACTGAACTAAACAGAATGATTACTTTCAGACTCGCTGCTACTTTTAAAGCAGCGTTTAACAGAGTAAAAGTTTAAACTAGGAACACCACAGGATCAGGTTCCGCTGTAGCACACACACTACCTAGACATCAACAATCACAGCAGGTCTATAAACCTGCTCCTAAAACTGTGGATTGGATTAAAAACACTTCTAATTGCCGCCATTCGTCAGACCTGGCAACGTGGTTCAGATAGAGAGAGGGAGTGTGTGTGTGTGTGAGTGTGTGTGTGAAGCCACATCTTGTAAAGCAGAAGCCGAGGTTACACTCAGGTTAATAGCTCTCACTTTTTGCAGGTCACGTGTATTAACTGTGTTATCAGCTGTGGTGCAGGAGATAAAGATGCCAGTGCACAATGGCAGGTTTCTGCAGTGTTCTCCAAGTTAAATAAAATACTTTTTTAATATCACATAGCATGTTGCCACTCTTAACACTGGTCAAAGAATGACGGAAATCCATTTATTAAGTACATGAATGTATATACATACAATAATAATATTGCATAACTCTTATTAATAAATATTAAGACCTTTGTAAATTTAAGACTTTTTAAAGACCTGCAAATACCCTGAGGTTACATTACATTATTTTGAATAGTAAGGATAAAAATGTTTTAATGTTAAATCTTGTGATTGGAAACAGCAATCTCAGCATGAGGTACATTTAGTAGTTATTCTGAAGCTTTTGATCACATGACTCACAAGATGTTCATCATCAGACGGCGCTCTTTATTCACTTTTCCTTTACTTAAAATGGATATTTTATGATTGAAAGCAGCCATTAAAAAATACAATGTCTAGCTCAAACACCAGACAGTTTAATCTTTTCAACATAATTTGTGTTTTCTCAGTATTTTTCAATAATCGTTGGCCTGTTGCATGAGAGCTTTGTGCGTTTGCTTTTCCTGCAGCAGGAAACAACTTCTGAATATGCGGGGACAAACAAAGTTTGGGTTCAAAAAGGTTCAAACCGATCAGTTTGTTTAAAAATAACAATGAGCTTTGTGTTGCCTTCATCTAAATGAGACCAATGCATTCCTGAGCTTTCACATTGTGCCACATACTTCTGCCAAATGTGTTTCAAGTGAAAGGTATCTTTATTGGTACAGCTACAATATAATTTCTGCTTTTCTTTGCCTTATTACATCATCCACAGAGCTGCGTCCCAGTTCCACCAGTACAAAAAGACAGAGACGCCAGGCCTTCAAACTATTTGACCCGCAATGTTTCAGCTCTCTGTCCGCATGTGTGCGTGTACATGTAATAATGAGGCCACATTCATGCAGGCATGAATTTCCTGCGAGTGACATTACGATGAGAGAAGAACAGTGAATCATTCTGACTGTTTAAAGTCTGTTGTACATTACAGAAGACATTAAAGAGCCCCTTGTTTCAGATGGAGACACAGCTTCCTGCACTTATCCAGAATGGGGGATTGGGGCGCCAAGTCGGGCTCCAGAGACACTTGGGGGAATTTCCTGAATCCCTGAGGATGTTCAGAGGGGCTTTTAGCAAGTCTGAGGGGTCCCAGAGGGGGTTCAGAGGGGCCACGTGCTAATATGAGCACGTCTGCTGCATCGGTTTGAATTTACCTGAGTTTATAAAGCTCAAAACTCATGTAACATGTTATATATACAGAGGAAGTGACTACGGTACAGTAGCTGTAAGTTTCACAACGCTAACACTTTATCAAAAGATTTATTTTTTATATACAACTCGAGATCAAATTTAAGAAAAGACCAATTTAAAGCTGTTGTCTTGCCTATGAGATAGGATGTCTGCATGAGCCGGAAACATATGTTTTAAAGAAGCTTTTTAAGAAAAGAAAAGTGAATAATAGAAATACTGCTTCGCAGTTGTACACCGCCGCCAACCAGTCAAGTTGCAGTTTACATCCAAAGTGTCATCACTTCATTATTTTATCGTATCAGACTTTTGTGTGAAATTGTCATAATTACAATATGTGAATTTTTGAGTTATGGCCAATAACATGTTTTGTTAAGACACAGTGACCTTTGACCACCAAATTCTAATCTGTTTGTGACAGATGCAATGAAATTTCCTTCAGGTGCTTCTGAGGGATCGTGTTGTATCGAGATACCACAAGAATGGGACGTACGTACAGATGGACGGACAACACGATAAACCCAATGCCTCCGGACACGGTTGTCGTGGACGGAGATCATCTGGTCTTGTGTTGGATTTTGCATTTAGAGATGCTGCTGAAACATGAATGTGGTAGATGTCCTCCTCACTGCTTCACAAACGTCTTGGGTAATGAAACTGAACGGCTCTTTACTGCTTCTCGGTGTGATGCCACAATCAGGTTCATTGCGAAGTAAGAGGTCAAGAATATTGCTACCGTTACGTTATTAAAGCCCAAACAGTCTGTGGAACTACAAAGAGGTGTGGAGCTCTGGAAATCATACAGTACAATTTATAGTATACATACCAACAAAAATGTACTTGCGCTATTTAGCATTTTCTACATTTCTTTGTGCCCATCACCCTGATGAGCAGCAACAAAGACATGCAGCTTGTTCCAACTCTCTGCATGTCTTGTAAAATGACTCTTCTGCCATGTAAACACAGAACGGAATGTTTAGGCAAACCGTAAGGTTGAATGGGCATGTTGAAACGTGTGCACGTGTAGACACACAGCAGGTGTGTCGTGATAAAGAAGCTTAAAAGCTAGTAGCTGACGTTGGGGCGTCGGTCAGAGTTAGACAAGATGTGTTGCTTGTCGCAAACATCGTCAACTGATCCAACATAAAAAATAGCCCTTTGTTGTTTTTTCACAAAACATCTTGGAGACAAAATGCTTCCCTTGAATGCGCACACATGCCTCGGTTTACAGTCTATAAGAATAGCTGGAATACCCGAGGAAGAGCTTTACTCTTTGATTTATTGTGTTTTAATGGGCCGCTCTGGTCGTTTAAAAAAAGTGCCCTGACACAACAAATCAAGTGCGCCTTAAAGCTGCCAGGTCTGTGTTCAGAGAAGGAATGGCCTGAAGGAGTCGGCTGCTTGGTCCTTGGCTTTTAATAACAAATTCAGCACATCTCCTCTCAAGTCAGGTTACACGCACTGTCAGACCTTCATGCTCTCTGATCAAATCTAGCTCACATCCTGAAGTGGTTGCGCTTGAATTATATTTGGATATAACTTTAGTGTGGACACAATTCTACCAATTTCCGGAGGTAAGCCTTGCTGGCTGCACTCTCGAAATCTCCCTCCGAGCACAAAGAACTAAAGAGATCAATGTAAAGTAAAGTGTTTTTCACCGTCTTCAACAAAGTTCCCCGACTAACTACTCAGAAAAAAGCAAAAAATATCAAAAAAGAAGCTCTCTCTTGCCCGAGTAGAGGAGGTTGTACTGAGAAAGTATGACTCTGGCTTTGAATTATGCTATTCTGTGTACGGTATGTTGATGTTCCAGCTCAGGAACATTCAAACTATTTTAACAGCACAAATTATTCCAGTGACCTGATATGACGTTTTTCAAGCAAGTTTAAATATGAAAAAGCGCCACAATAGATGATATAAATACCTCTGTATTATTTCAAATGTATACAAGAAATTGAATTCAGGAGAAAGTAAATGTATTCTTGGAACGACCTTCACATTTGTGACGTTCCTTGACGTGCAGGGCTGCAACTAATGATTATTCTCATTGATGATAAGTCTGACGATTCTTAGTTTGTTCTATAAAATGTCAGAAACTGGTGAAAAACACCCATCACAGTATCCCCGAGTCTGCAGACGTCTTGTTTGGTCTGATCAACGAACCAAAAACCAATGATGTCCAGGTTGCAATGACACATTTTGATAAAACATCAGAAAACTCACCGCTGAATTTTCTGTTGATCGAATTGTTTTACCAAATGTTTTTTTAATCAAATATCTATCACAGACTATCTCTAAACTCTGCAAAGAGTGTCCCTGAGAGACAGCCCATGTGAGCAAATGAACCAGAATTCTGACAAACATGAATTATACATCAGGAGTGTGTCCGTCTGGACAGCAGAGTCAGAGTGATGCGACACTTTTCTTCTGAGCCATTCTGCGGCTGACCCGCGCTGAGACAACCGACCAACGCACATCAAGAAACCACCGCTAATGCAAGCTGGCGACACACCGAGATTACAAGGCTATTACATGTACACCTGCTTTCTGTGGTTATAAACCACTTATCCATAGAAAGGCCGTTTAAAAGCCAGGTGTTCAAAGACCAGAAGACATTTTCTCTGGTTCTGTGCAGGCGGTGGTTAATCAACATCTCCTTCATTAATCTCCTTTTAGAGCGCGTTTAAACCCTTTATGTTTCTTAGTAAATACAATTTCACGACTTCAGCAATTTGCAGTTTATAACCGCACCCAGCTTTAACCTGAGAAGATGTCTCATCAGCCAAAATACTACAAACTGACAACACCTGTGTGGGTGGGCAGAGGCTTTGATGGCGTCCTTTTCTCTGACAGCACCAAAATAACACAACTGGGATGAAGATACACGGGTCCTTCAAATGTGTTTTTACACACAGATATGACTAACATGTCCTTTGTATTTTGATCACAATTCTTCAGAAGACAAAATAAAGGATTTGTATCAAGATTACTGTGGCTGATTTAACGCCCAAATATTGATATCAGTATCAGCCTGAAAAACAAAAATGGGGCTATCAATTGCTATATTTGAGTAGCGCCTCTATGTGGGACAAACTAGGGAACTCTAGGATGTAAACGCTGTTTCATCGTGTCCTCCGATAACCTCAGAAGTCATTCAGATTGCAGAGGTGACAAACAGAGATGAGCTCAAAAATAGAAAGAAAAATGACGGGGAAGTTGCTGTGTTAAGGCAGGAAGTGGTTCAGCCAGTAAGCAATGTGCACTGCTATCTTCCCACAGGTACGTCCACATTGTTTCACAATCTTGCCAAATTGTGATCCGACCACAAGACAAAAGGTTGCTTTTATAAAGAGTGCCAAGATGTAAAAATGTCCTCTTACACACACACCTTGTAAACACCTCCTGCCTGCAGCTTTACAGGAAAGCGAGTGCATGCGTGTGCGTGTGTGTGCGGTACATCCTCCCATTGTGTCAGCCCTCACAGGGGGTAACCTTCTCATACTGTTGTTCCACTTCTGGTACAATTCATTTAGCTAACAAACAAACAAACAAACACACAATATTTCAAACACGCAGTGGAAACAAACAGAGCAACTTTCCAAAGTCATTCATGTCTTGGTGCTTCAGTTCCAGATTTGATTCCCATTTTATCAAACAAAACTCCCTTCAGAAGTTAAGCAACATCACACTATAGTGTTCACTCCAGAACTTCACAAGTGATTGTTTAATGACTTTATCTTTATAAATATCAAAATGAAATCACACTGTGCACTCATCTTCTCCATTTATTGGTGAAATGAACTGTTGAAAAAGCAATTTTACTTAATTAAGAGCTTCTTGCGAAGTTCAACATACTATTTGAATCATTAATATCCTCAGTGTTGTTTTAAATCTGGGCAGAGAGAATGTTCTGTTCTAGGACAGATAGATAGCTCGATGAGTAAACACACCAACACAGGAGGAGGAGGGGGGGAGTCCTCTGTACAGCTGGGAGCGGAGCAGTAAAATACCATGAAGCACACACACTTATTAATGACTTGAATTCAATGTATCAAGTGTTTGTCATGTGTAATATGGCGCTAAAGATCAATCACTGCAACACCTGGTTGACAAACGGGATTTGCTACTGTGGGTTAATCGCCAAGTACTCTGCAAACAATAGTTTGATTGAGTTTTCTGTTCCTTAATTATGAAAATAGTAGTCGGATCTCCTCAAAACATAAAAGCCTCTCTCCAATCACTTACTCTAAGCCAAAAATATGAAGACTAATAACTAAAATACTACTCGTGCATATTTCTGCAGAATCTGATTCAAGTCTCATTCGATTAAATACACAGTAAAGGCTCAAAACATGCAAGTGTAAAACAATGACTAAAGATATCAATAATATGTAATGACATAGCTTAACCTTACTGAGCACATTGCATAAAGTGTGTGCGAGTTTTTACCATATGTGTCTCATGTGTGTACCTTAGTTTAAACATTATCAGAATGGCCCTGAAAGCAAACAGTGACAAGTGTCAAACCAGGAGGCCATCCCGCCGGTGGGTGCACGAGAAAACCCACATTGGTAAGCTGTTATTCACGGTGTGCTTTTCAATGAAGTCACTGTATTAAGGAGCCACAACAACAAAAGAGAAGGAGAATCACGATATGAAAGAGACACAAAGGGATCTCGAGGAATGAGTGAACAGAACAAACACAAGCTCTTTATCTGGCTCGCATGTGCACAAGTACACAGTCACATTTCAAACGGCTTTTTATATTGAGCTCTTTCAAAAATAAAACAAAGAAAAAGTACAACAATAAGTGTTTGTCCTTTACACACACACACACACACACACACACACACACACACACACACACACACTAAAGTACGGTTACCTGGTCTCTCTTGCCCACCACAGAAAACCACATGTTGCAGCCGCTCGTCAGCGTTGTTCACACAGACGCGTCCAGACTGGGACACAAAGTCACACACACACACCAACTTCTATCACGGTGAGCGCCTCAGCTCGCCAACGTGCACCGACAAGTCCAAAAAAAACTGAATTACACCGGCTGGGAGTAATCCATTCAGCCGAACGTCTACGTTTAAAATCACTACTTACGGCCGGGAGCGTGGGATAACAATAGTAAAGCGAGTTCCTACGTGTGTGGCAAAAAGTAGGAGTAGAAGTTTAGTGCAGGTCATTTTGTTTTCAAAAGTTCAGTGGAAAAAAAATAATTTAAAAGCAAGTTGAAGGATTAATAAAGCTGTATAAATTCCAGTAAATGTGGGTAAAAAAAAAAAAAAAAAAAAATGCAGAAAAATTCCTCCACGAGTTCCTAATCGCAGCGTGTTTGATAAGAAACAGTGAATCCAGGTGGCGATCCAGAGGTGAAGTGTCGGCTGGGACTCCGGCTGGTCAGAGTGAGGTGCGCTGCTGCAGCTCCACCAGGCAGATGCGCACACACACACAGTTATATAACAGGACAGAGCTCAGCCCAGTTTACCGAGAATTCAAGCAGCTGTTTGACAAAATCCTCTACCTGACTTTCCCACCCCACCCACTTCTCTGCCTGCTCTCTTCCTCATACGTCCACACAGCTCTGACAATAAACAGAGCAAGGAGGTTTCCTCAGCACATCCTACACACACACACACACACACACACACACACACACACACACACACACACACACACACACACACACACACACACACACAGGAAAGCTCTCGCCTTCAGCAGGAATGTCACTCTACCCTAAAGAAAGAGAGAGAACACATACTACTGGCCGATACCCGAAATCAGTCTCGGTATTGGTGCATCCCTAAAAGTAAGAAACCTGAGTCTTCAAGAGTAGATAGTAAATCAGCTCCTTGAGCCTTTAGCAATAGAATGGATTCAAAATATTGTGCAAATCTAAAACAAAATCAATCAATAACACACGCAAGCTGCAAAATAACCGCATTGAACGACACAAAAACAGCAAATAAAACAATGTACTTCACTGTGCGGGACTCCATCTGAGGCCTCAGCACAGAATTACGTAAACCGTCCAGCTCGAGAGGTTTATAAGTGCAGGTTCCCCCCCCCATAGGAAATTTGTTAGTCAAAGTGGACGTCCAACTGTGCTGCATGTTTGTGGCATTTTTAAATTCAAATCCAAACAAATATGGAACATCGTGGTCCCACGAGCCTCCCAAACGCTCCCAAAAAATGTCAAACACGACCAAAACACCAGGTGGTCTGCATTGGCAAGTGGAGTTTTTTGTATGAATGTTATGCAAGAAGCAGGGACACGTGATGACTAACGAATCCTCCGGTAAACGCTCAGGATGAGTCGGCAGATGTTCGGTCTTTCTAATAAAATGGAAAGGTGACGATGGGGATGTTTGTTTTAACCCCTGATAACTGGGTTGGATGGTGACAGCTGGTATATGCAGGTGTTGTGTTCTCTCACTCGGTGGACACTGTGTGATGGAGGTCTGAGGGGCGGCTTTCAGCATTTGTTTTACACATTTTCATTATTATACGTTTCCTGTTTGCTGTATCTGATCAGTCTTTGTGTGTGTTCACCGTCTCACACGACTGCAAGACAATAATTGGTGACATTTAAGTTGCGTAGAGCTGAAACGATTACTTAATTCATCAAATGAGATGAGTCAGAAAATGCATCAGCAACTATTTAGATGAATGATTGATCATTTATGCATTTCTTTTTTTTAAGCAAATTTAAAAATATTCACCGGTTACGGCTTCTAAATTGAGAGGACGTGCTGTTTTTATTTGTCTTCCATGATAGTAAACTGAGTATTTGTGCACTATTTTCTGACATGTTATGGACAAAACGATTAACTGAGTAAATAATTGGCGGCTTAATAAATAATGAAAAATAATTCTGCACATACACACATCTGTCACACATCTAGAGTTCTTAATATTCAGAGTTCATTATGTCCATACAGGTTTGGGACATTAGCTGCAAGTCTTCCTCATATTAACTCACTATGTTCACTGTTGACCAATAAAAACATATGTTGGACTGTGTAAAATGCAGGTGACATTACAGTTTACTAGTTTGCGGTCTACAGTACGGCGATCTGTTTCCAGCAATATTTATTTTATCCAGCAGATGCCGCCACCGTGCACATCTCTCATCTTTTTCGACACTCATAATCATTGTTTTGTTGTAACTCTTGATTTAAATGAAAACTTCTGGAGTTTCAGGAATATAAATGACCCTGAGGTGGGTGGGCAGACTGAAACCTCTTTCATTTTTCCTCACACCAGAGCCGAGTCTGCATTTTCTTTTAAAGTTAAAAAACGGAGGTGATTTTGTATAATTTCCGCGTTTTGTTAATACATGAAAAAATAAACATGGACAGCGGTCCTAACCTCAACGCCCACTCCCACATAAGAGGAGACTAAACGGTCTGCGATTCATCCAGAACTTTCTTTGCGATGTCACTGTTTAGTCTCTGCACTGCTGTCAGACTCAACAATGAAAGCAGTCTATTTAAAACTGCAGCCTTTGCTGCCAGCACCGTGTTGCTCAGCCTCACACACACAAATCCAACGCACCGTCTCCACAGCCAAGATGAAAACAGCTATTTTTGGATTTCCTGTCAAATTCGTGCAAATCCTTCACACTTCTGCCTCTGAAGATATTTGAAAAATATATGATTTCTGCCTTGAAAGAGAAGTTCTCCAACTAAAAAAAAGTTTTCTTGAAAAGCTCAGACACATCTCAGATCTGCTGGAGTTTCGATTCAAAACACACACACACACACAGGTGGTATTTCCTACCTTGGCAGCAACGATGCTGAGGCCCATGCCGTTGTGCTTCTTCAGGGTTACCGTGACAACCTCCGGGTCTTTCCTCATTGGCTGAAACGAGAGATGGACAGGAAGGACAAAGGTTGAGTGAGGATGGATGTCAGCGAATGTCCTCTAGTGTTTCCCTGCATCTGCCACTGAAACCAGACGATGGAGTGAAGAGGAGGGATGAGAAAAGGGAGGGAAGGAATGAGGGAGGGATGAAAGGGGAAAAAGGGAAAGACCACAAAGGAACCTGTGGTAGCTGGATTCAAGTCAAGAATGAAAACCACATCATGGCTACACACACACACACACACACCACACACACCACACACACACACACACACACACACACACGTTTGAGAAGCAGGACTGGGTGGAGAGA
>NW_022280055.1:4286604-4293130 GCF_004355925.1 Anarrhichthys ocellatus | reverse complement strand
GTCACTGTAATCAATGCCTTCCAACTGGGAGACCCCACACACACACACACACACACAAGCCCGCACAGGACTTAAATTAAAGAAACCTCCAGGTCTAAAAATAGTCAAACTATGTGAGCTGTGCCGTCCTATTGTCTCCAGCTGAGGTTCTGTTCAGGGGGTTTTACCTTTCTTAGTCTTGCATTCAGCTGGAACTGATCTATGTTTTCATCTAGTCCCGTCTTGCCTACTGAAACTCCTGTTCAATCTCCCTTAAACCCAGTAGATCCAGTATAATTTACCCGAGTTATCCAGTACTGTGGAAAGATGAGCTTAGCCAGAAAAGGTCAACAAAAGCACCTGAAGACAGCTCATTATAATGTGGATGCATACCATCAGTTCATGTTATCTATATTAGCCAATACTGGATACTTCAGGTGAGTAACTTCAGCTATATTTGAACTACAAATCAACCATGTCACATTCTTAATGCCAGTACCATTTATCTTAAGCATATCAATAAAAGGGCAGAAGCAAATGACGTATTTTACATTCAAAGCTTCAGTTGACATTTTCAAATAAAACTTCAATGTCTGTCGTCTCATGTTTAAAAAAAAAAAAAGCCTTAAAAAAGGCGATTCATCGGATTAAATTATTGGTCTTTTTTTTATTGAATCAATTTTCTTTAATGAATATAACTCATCAGTGCCTCCCTTTGAGTGACAAATGTTTTTGAAAGCCAAAAGCCAACAAATATGGATTGAAGCAGATTATTTTGTGAGATAAAACCATGGTGTGAAATTATTACATCCATCTCTTTTCAATACATTTTAACTTTTGGACCTTACAACGCCCTGGAGATATTTAAAAATTCGGATGACAGTAGTCGAAACAATCCACCACTTGAATCTAATCCTACAAATACTAATATTAATATTAGTGAAGGCTAATCTATATTTGAAAATGTGCCGTACCGTGTTTAAACAAAAAAAGAAAAGCCTGAGCAGCATTGGACTGTTGATTTTAGACTTTGAATGTCAAAGTTATGAATGAAGCTTCAAACTATTCGGTACAGCCTTACTAACAATACACTTATTTATACACGTACTTGTTTAATTTTTTTAACATACATCCCAAGTATATATTGATTCACATTGTTTAGGTTGTCTGCTGTGCTCCAATATGCTTGTGATGTGTTGCAGAGGTTCCTGTTCATCCCGATTAATCTTTGAATGAAGAAATTAATAAACAATTGCTGTACTGTGCTGATTCTATTGTGAAGGCTGGGAATAAAAGATATACTGCTAAATAAAAGTATTTCCCATCTTGAAAATGTTGCCATAGCATTAATATTTTCATAGATGATTTTAGAAACTATATGTAGATTTGAAACTCATCTTTATTCCTCAATTGGAATTATTTTGGAGCGGTTTGAACACAATTCTCCTCATTGATTGATCAGTCTCAAAGTAAAGTCATCTCAGTGCAGCATGGAGATGATTGTGTTAGCAGTCCCCAAAGTTTCTTTGCGGACACGTTTTGTCTCCGTCTTAGCTGTCAGACACTCGAGTCTCCACAGCTTCTATGAGTCAGCATTACTAACCCTCTAAAGCTCAAAGTCCTCTTTGGCCTCACTTTACCCCAGCTGTCCCAGTGGGCTGACACACAAAAGTACACACACATACACACACAGAGTGGTTTAGAAAGTGTACATGTGTTAATGTCCTACCATCTCAGAACTGTCGGCAGCAGAGAAGTGGCTGTCGCAGTCAGCTCCTTCAAAGTGGACGGTCCAGGTACCAGGCGAACGGGGGTGGGGCACTAACCGACAGAAACCTGTTAGAAGAAACACACACACACACACACACACACACATTTTACAATACATTTTCACTGAGTCATGCATCTAAATTATGTGTGTAAAAAAACAGCTAGGGTATACCAACTCTTTGATAACGTAATTGCATTACATGAAATGTAAGACAGAATTTCCTTTTATTGTTAAATCTTGGTCCCAGTGACTTTACCTCTCTGCAACAGCGGCTCCAGGAAGTCCTGCAGGCCGTTGGGGAGGCTGCGCACCACGTCGCAGGAGTAGCCGTCCTCAGGAAGGAGGAAGGGCAGCTGGAGGTCCGGATCCTCCTCCAGCTGAACCTCTCTGCCATCACTCCTCGCTAGCTCATCTGCTGTGTTCTCTGCCACTGCCACCACGTGGTCTATCAGCTCCTGCATACAAACACACAAAACCAGGTCAACGGGCTGGTTCATTGCATCTGAAGCTCCAGAAAAGACGTTTTCGACATCTGTGCAAATCGCAATATGTTCATAACAGCTGACTTGATTGACATAAAGCTGACGTTATCAAACAGACACTGTGTGTGCATCATAAACGCTCTATATTGTGCTTCCGTGCTTTTTGGCTTACAGGCGGGATGTAAGGCTCGTCCGGAGCACAATGGTAGTTGGTCATGAGAGCGTGGAGCTGCAGCGAGTTGAGCTTAAAGCAGGTGTTGTGGATGTTCTGCACATCCTGCATGGAGTATTTGTCCATGGTCAGCAGGGTGGTGGCCTGGAGGACACAGAGAAAAGAACATGTCAATGAGCCACATTCCTTGTATATCGTATTCATGTTGTCTGTAGTTTCCAAGCTTACTGTTTGGCCAATTTACTATCTCTACTACCATCTTAAGGTACTTCACTTCAGTCAATTCTTGCACCTTACAAGTAAATTATCTTCAAGTATCCTTGCTTTTCTTATCTTTTCAAAAGAAATTGTATAGCGGCAATCCGAGCATGAGCTTAACTGCCACTCTGAGTGACAAAGACCATTAAAGATCTGGAGTGTTAAACAGCAAATAAAGAAGGGAAAAACTGGCAAGAGAAGTAATTCACTAAAAAGCAGAAAAAACAAAGATGAAAAACCCTGTGAATAAAACAAAATCCATGACCCTCTCAGTCCGAGCATCTGCTCGCATCCCCATCCGTCCTCTTACCTGAACAATTCGACTGAGGTGGCAGTCGGCGGCGAGCTCCAGACCCTGTTTCTCTGCCCAGGCCTCGATGTGGCTGAGCTGCTGCCGGAGGATTGCCCCCCAGTAGTGACAGCACAGCCCAGACTCGGTGTCCGTCACCAGCTTGTTGAAGAGCCACATGTTGATGAAGTGGAAGAGCTGCGAGAAGAGCTGGATGGTCAGGGCGGCGTTGACCCGACACCGCCGCAGCAGCGACATCGCCCCCGTCAAGGTGTGCAGGACGTCCTCTGGAAGGAGAAGAATAGACGTCAGATATACACTCAATGACGGCCAACCATTCAATTCACATTGGGAGGTTAAGGATAGCAGTGATAACCTGGGATTATGGGAGTTAAAGGAACAGTGTGTAACATCTATGGGGGATTAAGTGGCAGACATGAAACACAATATTCATAACTATGTTTTATTAAGTGCCTGACACTAAGAATCTTTCCAACCTTGAGTGTTGGGACGCACCACGGCAACAATAACAAAAAAATCTTCAGACTTTTCTGAAATCTTTACTTTTTACTTCTTTAGACCCTTAAAAATGATTCTGCTCAGAGACATTATCAGAGTGAAGAGGGGTCGCAAGTGGACACTGCTTCATTCATCAGGGCCATAAGCCAAAATGGGAGGGAAACACTGTGTGCGTTTGTGTATTACCGATCTTGGGTCTCTGTGGATTATGTTCCTCGGGGTCGTCCAGGAAGGCAGGCATGTAGTTGTTTAGATCAGCCTGCAGACAGTGGACTAAGTACCTGCATGCACACATTACAGCGTGTTAAAGACATCAAGACTTCACCACCAAACAGAAAAGCTCTTCTTCAATCATCTCACAAACTCATATTCCTTGACCTCCACAGAGTAGGGACCAAATTCCCAGCCTGCCCCTGTCTTGAAATGTGCATGACATTCCAGATTCCCCACAACCACACACAGACATACCCCACAACATACCCCACAATGTGACATACCCCACAACCACACACACACACACACACACACACACACACACACACACACACACAACCACACACAGACTGACTTGAAAGCCATCTGGACCAGATGGGCGAGGACGTCCTGGGCGTCCAGCGTGACGCGACTCAGGTCTCTGTCCTGCTTGATGAAGTTGAGCAGCTCTGAAGCGTTGGCCATCCAGAAAGCCAGCGCTCCGGCAATGTTCTTCTGCTTCTGTAACGTACCAACCCCACACACACACGAAAAAAAAAAACATACGGAGGAAGTTGTTAGAGCCGCAGGATCAAGGAGAGACTGGAGAGTTAGAACAGAAGGTAGTAGAGGGGTTTCTGTTTGAGTGGCAGCCAGAAGGAGCAGTTGTTACCTCAGGGATAGACTCATGCCCCGCCCACCCCTCCCTCTGAGCCAACCCGGTGTCGAGGGGAAGAGTGGTCACCACTGTCGCTCAGAAGACGATGCTTAATTAAACTGTCTTCATTTCTTTAGCATTTGAACGTGAGCTCTAAAAGATTTTCCTTTGACGTTATGAGAGACATTAGCGACCACTCCTTTTTCCTCCCAGACACACACTCCATTTACCAGGTCACCAGACACCAGCCTCCTCCACGAACCAGTTGGTTGTACAGCTTTCTTTTTGACAAAACCAAAAAGGTGTTTAGACTGTAGACTTGCACTAAAGAAAACATTGGAGCAGGAGGATCAACAGTGACTACAAGTCCATTTATTTCCGATCGATCAGAATAACACATAAGGACATTTTTGTGGCCAACCATAGTCAGATTTAAGCCTTTTAAATTATTAATAACATTATTCACCGTTGCATACTATCACTTGTATATAAGAGAGAAAATTGCTCGCACTTAAGATCCCGGGTTTAGAGGGTTTAATTAACACATTATATCTCATTTGTTTACTATGTTTTACAAAAACAAAGTGTAAAAATTAACATTTGTGGTTTTATGTGCGAGTTAGGTTCATAATTATTACTTGGCTGGGAGCAGCAATTTCCTAGATTAAATAAGGAAAGCATATTTAGGCAGATTTTGCGACATTTGGACAGAGCCAGGCTAGCCGTTTCCAGTTTTTATGCTAAGCTAAACTAATATTTATCCTACAGACATAAGCAGGTAAGAACATCTCATCTAATTCTTTACGAGTGCATTTCCCTAAATGATTTGGTAAGTATTCCTTTTGCTTATTAAAATACAACATTTTAAAGTGTCATATAAAAACAACTGAAGACATGTTGTGCCCTTTGTAACGTATGTTCATACCTCTGCAAAAAAATGTAATCAGAGCCTCTTGCATAGTAAAGTGGACTATCAACCAAGTAGTTGCAGCAGCAACACGGTAAACCAGGACAAATTTTAATAACGCTCCATATATGTCCGCCTACAGTCTAAAGGACAGTTTGTTTTCTGATCCTGAGATCAACAGGGAGGAGAGAGCTCAGTGTGTGAGGAGCTGATTGGTTAATATACCCGCCACTCAGAGAGGGAGGAATGTGCGAAGCTCGCTCCCAGGCACTCATCTATCCCCACCTTGAAAAAAACGCAAATCAAAACAAACCTTAATTCAGAACAGCCAGAGAATGAGAGATGGAGCCAAGTGCATCCACAACGGGACACGACAATAAAACATTGAGGAAACACTTAAAACATGGACAGATGGTTGAACATGTTAAATGAAGTTCCAAACAGACAAATGAAGCAGAGGAAGAGCGACTCGTCTCTCATCCACACTGCGGAGTAGTAGAAGCAAGACGTGATGTCACACAAGACGGATGCCAGAATTAAAGGTGGAGCAACGGTGGGAGAGAGTGGTTGCTTTTGCTGTTTTTTTTTTTATAGTTTTTTAGTACCAGGCAGGTCCAGGAAGCTGAATGGAATTAGTTGGGTTGATGTTTGCTGCTTAGTTTTCCAGCTGTGGGAGGACGCATTATTATGGCTTTATTTTACATTTCTGTTAAAATGGAGAAAAAGAAGCAGCAGCAACAATGAAGGGCTGGTCAAAAAAAAAAAAAAGCAGACAAAAGTAGAGAGAAAGGTACAGATTGAGTGGAGAGGCTGAGATTCAAAGAAGAGCCAAGAGGTTGATGAGGTTGGGGCGACATGATTTTACATTTTAAATCGTGAACATGGGATCTGGTTTGCCTTCAAAGGAATGTCAGGAATTGAGTGATGCAACTATTTCATTGTGACCGAAATCTCAGTGTGGGTCAAAAGAAAATACTTTTGCTGCCGAGCACTGCAGCAACAATCCAAAATCCATGATGCAACAAAAGTTTGAAGTGGTCCAAATGACTTGTTTAAGGATTCAAGGATATAATACACAAAGAAAATAGAAATGTCATCAACAATGGATTAAATAATGTATTAAAAACATGTTATTTGTCTTATACTATAGAACATAATAGATAATATATTATCCATTCTATTATGTCTTGACCCATTCCACTGGCACAGAGAAGAGGAAAAGCTCAAATCACTATTTCATCTATGTCGCCCAGAGAGAGAGAGAGAGAGAGAGAGAGAGAGAGAGAGAGAGAGAGAGAG
>NW_022280055.1:4281812-4286594 GCF_004355925.1 Anarrhichthys ocellatus | reverse complement strand
AGAGAGAGAGAGAGAGAGAGAGAGAGAGAGAGAGAGAGAGAGAGAGACTGTAGCAGCCGTATCATGGTGTGCTATCCTACCTGATCCCCTTCAGGAATCTCCTGGATGGAAGGAAGAGGAGGAGGACAACACGTTTACAGGACAGAGAGAAAACACGTCAACAGCTACAGTATGGACACAGCCATGTAACACACACACACACACACACACACTTTGACACAGACATGGTCATGGTTTACAATGTGAAGATATCTTGAATCAGTTAAAGAACAAAACTGGAGACGGTCAGCTGAAAACCACATCTGGTCAAGAAAACATCACACAGGGTGTTTGAGAAATCTATCAACATCTGTCCGCTTAAAGGGACAGTTCAGATGTTTTGAGGTGGGGTTGTATGAGGTTCTTAAATAAGTTCAGTCAGTTAAAGTGGACACTACATTTACAATATTTTTACCCCTTTACCTTCTAAATATAGCGTACACTTAAACTGGGAGTCTGAAATACGTTTTGCAGTACATTGCTTTGCTTCCGTGCTGGTACTCCTGCTGGTTTCTACAAACTGGGGGCGTGCTGACGGCCATCTATTGCAAGTAATACACTGACTATTGATGAGTACAATCATACAATCCCACTTCAAAACATCCAAACTATCCCTTTAGAATAAAATCCATCATCAAAACTGGCAAGAAAATAGAGCCATGTTATAGTTTTAAAAATGAGCCGATTACCTAAAACCTAACTGTATTTAGGACCATATTCATATTAAAACTGAATAATAATTGCTTTTAGGAAGTGGAGCTTCAGTTCTTTATACCAGCTGGAAATAATTGAGCTGTAAACAGGTGTAAACAGGAGCTTAATGAGTGTGAAGGTGTATAAATGTGCAGGGCTAAAAAACAAAACAAAAAAAAGGAAAATGAATCCTTGAAGAAAGTCATTAAAATTTAAACAGTAAACATTTTTGAGACAGCCGTATATTTACCAGAAAGTGACCGATAACGAAAATAAATTCAAGCTCTGCACTCCATTACACACGGCAGAGTCTGTTGGATTGCTTTACAGCACAAAACAGGAATGTTATGAGGGACATTCTGCCTAAAGCTTCCAGTTTTTTGAGTAACTGGTGAGAGTAACACCTTCTTTGTGGAAATAAGTTCTGGAGTTTATGCGAGATGTGGTCTCAGTATAAAGAGGACCCGGGACCAACACTATCAGATAATGTTGACCTCGTTCTCTGTGATGACACAAAGTTAAAACACTTAATTTGATACTCACACACTAATATGTTTTTAAAAAAGACGCTGCGTGCAATCCATCAAGGGGGACATTAATAAAGTAATGCAGTGAAGGCGTTTAAGGATGCAAAGCAGTGGACAAGCATGAGACCATCTCCAGCATATCACACAGGCAAGCTGGTCACAATCATTCTACTATTCAAGATTAAGTTCTCTACATCCCAGAGAAGCTCGTTTTAAAGCCTGTTATATAAGCCCGTCTGAAGCAGGAAGGTTCAACATTCCTCAGGAGCTAAAAATATTTCCCCGAAAACTCTAGAAAACTAAAATCCTGCAACATACAGACGGAAATAGATTAAGTCTTACCGTCAACTCTGTGTGTGCTTTCTTTCATGACTTCACTGCATATCACAGCAATGAATAGAAGTGAATGGCACTAATACAAGAAGGATTGGCATTTACTGAGCCTCAGACTTAACGAGTGTGTGAGAATATTTTCATTAATCCTCCGATCTACCAACGTCCCTGTGCTTCACTTTTTTTAAACATGCATGATTTTAAATGACATTAGTCTTCATGCCAGCACTGTTAGCAAACACTATGTTGAGTGGGGCAGTGTATCGAGCTTCAAAGCTTATGAATAAGAAACAGAAATACTGCGTATGATGCTTGGTCTTGTTTCCAGTTATGGAATGTAACTACATTCAGTCAAGTACTGTACTTAAGAGCATTAAATGGAAATAGTAAAGTAACTCAGAATTGTACTTAATACTTCTGATCCACTACATTTTTTAAGCCAATATTGTACTTTTTAGTCTTTGCAAATTCTGATTGATAGTAAAAAATTATAAATTAACTAATATGTTTATGGGTTTGTTGCCTAGAAACTCCAGCTATAATGGTCAGTGACAGTGCCATGCTAACTGAAGTTTAGCATACACTATGTTGCTTCACATCACAAGCATTTAAAACTGACAGGTAGACAAACATAAGAAAAAAAGCACAGACTGGTGCAACAGAGGTAACTGTGGAAAGATAGCTGCAAGAAAAATACACATACAAACACTTACACACACCTTACAGAACTACAAGTATAGTAGTTTGTAAGAACAGTGAGTTGGGGGGGAAATAAGCACACAGAATGTCAACAAAAGAGAGTAATGAAATACATAAATAACAGCATTATTAAGGAGCAGAACGCACGGAGATAATGCACAAATTAATACATCTTCAACTACCACAACACACACAAAAAAGATTAGAAAAGAAGTGTTACTGACCTGGATGACTCCCTCCATCATGCTCACCATCTTGTTGACGATGGCGATGACTTTGTGCGTCCTCTCAGAGGGCGACATGTCGGGCCGGTAAGACGGCGACAGGACGTAGCGACAGGCCATGTACAGGACGTAGGTGGGCGACAGCTTGAAGTGCACCGTGGAGCTGTTGGTGTAGTTGATGATGGCTGACAGGAAGGTGTCTTCAGCTGGATGGACACACAGAGGATCAGACTTTCAGACCACACAGATATTTTTCTCGCACCACTTCATACAATGTGCGTGCATCCCGTCATGCTGTTGTTAAAGCAGCTGGTAGGTCATCCTTTCTGGCGACATGAAATATGTTTTACTTTGACCAAAGGAATCCTGAGGATATCAGTGTTTCACAACATCAATGGATGATGTTCCCAGATATTAAAGAATCAGTTGTCTGACAGAATCAACTTTTGGAGAAACACCACCCGACATCAAGCTGCGGTGGCCAATCACGCAACCGGCAATCAGACCGGGAAGTGTGAAGTTATGTTGCATTTGTAGTCCCTCAACTTGGCCTTGTGCACCAGTTTTAAACCCAATGTTTTGATAGGCCTCGCATCCCGTTTAGTTAATGAAAGTAAATGTGTTTCTTTTAAATCTGACAATGCAAACAGACTATCATTTGAAGGACCCGGCATACGGGCGAAAAGCCATCACACAAATGGGCCATTTGAGTGACACTCCCACACAGCTGGATTTGGTGTGAGTGCAGCCAGAGAATAAGAAATGTCTACTCCAGCTTTAGCAGTTTAACCCCAAAACAGCTCATCTGAAAACAGGCAACTGTCAAATTGAGCTTTGGTTTAGCCACACTCCAAGTGCTCAATTTATCATCTTTAAACATAAAAATATTGACTGCGTTATCTCGGTGCAATTACAGGAAACAAAGCCTTCAGGCTTTAAAGTGATCCAGCTGATTTCCTGCCAAATACGAGTGGACTCATTTTCTCTCCTTCTGTTTATGGAAGTCATATTAATGTCTCAACATGAATAATGTCTTCCAGAGGTCACCAGGCCTCCCTGTACAGAGCTGTAAGGAGGAACAATACACTAACTCTGCATTGGAAATGTATACAGACCGCAGGCTGACCCACATTTACTATATTCTTACATTTACCATGTGTATGTGTGTATAAATATATATATATATATACTGTATATATATGAGACATTACTTGCATACCCCTGCTGCTAGAGCAGTTGGGTCAGCAGAATCAGTCCAGTGCGTTGTAAAGAGGGTTCAATAGTTTCCAGCTATCGACTGTTTCACTAACACGGCGGAACAGAAAGAGAGACGCTAATACTTACAGTTGTCTCTGAACTCGATGCCGGCTGGCAGAGTCAGCTCTGGTCTGTCTACTGAAACGTCCTGAGACCTGATGAGACAAAGTGGCACCATGAGGGAATACAACATGAAGAACAGAGATTGAGGAGAGGACTGGAGAGAGGATAAAGATGGATGAAGAAGTGGGTCTCACCTGCTGTCCTGCTGCTCTCCTCTGATCATGGGTTTGACCATGCCGCGCTCCATCTCTAGCTTCCCTGAGCTCTGCACGCGCACACACACACACACAACACAGTGTCAAGCAGCTTCGTCAACATTTAATTTCACTGTACAGATGTAGAAGACTCGTGTGTTATGAAGCTTCAGTCACACTCTTAGAACTACTAACAAGCAGCTTACACAACATGCAAAGAATGCTGCTTTTACAGTTTCCTGGTTCTCCAATGGATCAAATATCTCTATTTGTTCTATAAAATCAACACTAGCATGTATAAAATAGCTTTTAACATATTGCAAACATACATAGAGGTGCTGACAATTGATATGTCATCAAATATTTAGTTTTAGATATACGTGCCTAGAGCTGCAACAATAAGTCGATTAATCAACATTAGTATTTAGATAATCAAATCTGTCAAACATTGATACACAAACGCAAAGATATGCTGTTTTATATAATTTTATTAAATCTCTTTGATTGGACAAAAACATTTGGTCGACAAACAATTAACTGATTAATCAAGAAAGTAATCAGCAGATTAGTCAATATGGTAAATATATTGTTATGTGTGTCACCGTGCATTACCATTATAAATTACACATAAGTATGCAAGTTCTCGATTCATTTTAGTTGGAAAAAAGAGCTATGATGCACCTTTCCTTCTTTTTCTCTCCTGATTTGTGTGTGTGTGTGTGTGTGTGTGTGTGTGTGTGTGTGTGTGTGTGT
>NW_022280055.1:4261335-4281802 GCF_004355925.1 Anarrhichthys ocellatus | reverse complement strand
GTGTGTGTGTGTGTGTGTGTGTGTGTGTGTGTGTGTGTGTGTGTGTGCATTACCTTGCTCGTGGGCAGCGCAGCTCCACTGTGGACGTCTCCGTGAAGATCGAAGGTGGTTTCTGGTACACTGCTGCAGCACAGACAGACATGCAGCGGTTTAGTTGAGGAGCTGTGCTCTCTACATCTGACTTCTCATTACTGACAACGACAAAAGCTCAGACTTAATCCAGACACAGACAGACAGACAGACAGACACACACACACTCACTTATCTAACTCTTCGTCTGGGAGGAGAGAGCTGGAACAGAGATGGAGAAAATGAATGACTCACGAATACATGCAGATGGATACGTTTGCTTTACACATATGCACACACACTTACATAACAGTCTAATTTGATGTAGAGAGGCCACATCACACCTGACTGAGCACTGTTTGCAGCAAAGCCAGTACGCTGAGTGTGTGTGTTTAAGTGACAGTAATTGAGTGTGACAGCAGGCGGGTTTAAAAGACAGGCTTCGGCTTTTCACGCCCCACATGTCAGGAGGGCATCAATGTCAAACAAACAGTACAGCACCAACACAAACACAGAAAGCGTTTGTGCTCTGTGCCTTTGTCACATACACAATAACCTCAAGCAGCCAAACTAGGTTAAAACCATTAACAGCTAGACTTCGCTTACGGCTGGATGGAGAAAAGAGACCAATTGTCTATCTTAAACCACATTTCCAGAAATGACTTATTTTGTAACATTTTCCATCTATTAAATGACAACTTTAACAGCCCACAGATAAGACCTTTCAACTGCTGTTCAAATTAATGCAGAAAAAGTTAATAAACTTGCAATGAAGAGGGGAAACGAGAGTCATGTGGTGATCTCAAGAACTGGACAGTCATGTAAAGCTCGAGCAAACCTCATTAACCAGACACCTCAACCATTAGAAACTCTTTGGAAATACAGACTTGGTAGCGCTCTGATCCTCCCAAAACGTTGCTTGTTCAAATTGCTTGCACATGAGGGGGAAATAGAGATCTACCATTGCTGTACTGTTTTGCAACACAAGTCGGTTGTGATTGCTAAAGCCTGATTGTTCTGTCAATCACAACCAAGTCGAACCAACAGAAAAGCCAAAGCAAAGACGTCTACTGGCAAATGAATAGAAATTCACAAAATATAACCACCATGTTTATTAAGTACACTTTAGAATGATTGGGAAATATTTAGCTTGAAAAACAACCCAGATAAGAGGAATGCTGGCAACATCAAGTCAAAACACACGCGGTGGCAGATTATGTTTCTTTCCAGACATCTGGTAGATTAAAGTTCTGAACACTCGTATGCTACAAGATCATCTGTTCAACCGCCAGCAGCACCTGGTGCCAAAGAGCTCCGTTCTTTAAAAAAACAAACATCTGCCGTTTGTGCCAAACCGTGGCTCTGATCGTTCCAAACATCGTGATGCGTCTCCGGCTCAAATTAACTAGGTAGCCTTGTAAGTTTGTACAGCAGAACATTGGACAGCAGCCCAGACAACCACAGGGATCCATTTCCACCACATCGGCCTTTTATTCCAGACTGAGGCAACACTGCTCAAAATGACAGCCGGTGCTCTCCACTAACTCTTTGAGGAAATATCTGGCTCTTTAGCAGCCCAGATCTTTCTTAATGTTTATTAACTAGTCAATAACTTTGTCTCACGTTTGGTCTTGAGCAGTTACTGTGCAGTGGGGCTGAAAACAGCTGCCTGTGGCTGCCAGAGAGCACCAAAACAGAAAAGATGTGGGCCGTAAGTTAAAAACAAAGAGCTGAAAGACGCTACAATGCTACCCAGAGCGGAGGGAGAGGACAGAGAGTGATTGTTATCTGTGGGTTTATCGCTACGAACGGGCCATTTCACATACATAGTCATTAGTAATGTATTGATTAAAACAGCTATAAGGTTCAGAGCTATCTACTTAAACTGAGTGTGGCACCTAGCTGTCAGTAGAGAACATACCACACACCTCCATGACTGATCTGATGCATCTGTTGTAAAAGGCTGGAAAGTAGTATAAAGTGTTGAGTAAAGCTTTCTGTCCCCACACAACATTTTAATTAAAACAAACTGACAAACAATTAAATTAGCGTAGTAACCCATCTGATCTCATTACAAGTATATATACAGAAAGAAATGCGACGGTGTGCCAATGTATACCTGAAATGAATGGTTTGAATACAACATATTAGTAAAAGGTAACAAAACAAGACCAAACACAAGGAAAGTTCACAGGAAACGGAGCCTGCAGGTTTCTTCCTTCCTGCTGATTACATCTTCCTCCTGGCTGAAGGTGCTAATCAAAGTCACCTGACGGCGCCTTTGGCTGGAATGCAAACCCGTACAAGAGAGTCTCAAACCCTCTGAGGAGCCCTGTTACAGACCGCATAGTTAAATATATGATTAACCGCATGTCATTATTCAATTTGTGGTTTTAAAAATAAGTCAAACACTCTCTTGATTTAAACACTAACCCAAACACTGTCATTGTGTGTCCGTACAACTCGCTACTGAACACAACCAAACTTCATGCGGTAGCTGTATTTATAATAGTCAAGACAATGAACCTTATTTTGTCTTAAAAATACTTAGTGTTTATTGCTTTCTGGTGCAGTAAAGCATCTTTAAAAAGACAATTTACACTTTACGGATTTAAACTTCTAATGCTTTTTACATATTTAAAAACACTTAAGAAAGTTATATGGTAGGACTCAAACTACTCTAAAACTACCAGGACCAGCTACACAAGAGAAACCAGAATGCTTCTAGTCTTGAATTATTTGTAAGAACCAATTCATGCAGAAACACGGCGTCACTTACTTACAGTACACGCCTCTCTCTTTCTTGCGGTGTTAGTCATCCATTGAGTCATTAAAGGGCCATTCAATTCTGATTCAAAACCTCTTTTTCTTGTTTCTCTCTCATCCATAGCCAGCTCACATGCTCCCTTCTCTTATCTGGTGTGCTCCCTCTTTCTGTCTCCTGTTAAGTGTGTGAAACGACAGCGAGCAGGAGGCCACACCCAACGCCATGTTGATCAGATTAGAGGGCAGCCCGCCTGCCATAACCCTAGACCTCCGCTCTTACTCGCCTCTCATTTCCTCATTCTCCCCGTCGGTCCAACCCCAAGACTTCCCTCCTCCCTCTTTTCCTTTCCCTTCATCTCTCTTGCTCTTCCCGCCAACTCCAAACCTCATCCTCTCCTCCCTTGACAAACTTGAGAAAACAGTGAGTGGAGAGGATGAGAGGGAGAATAGGGGGGAAAGAGAACAAGAGCAGCCGTGCGTTAGAGGTGAAGACCGCCTCCTTGCCCTCACCCTGACTTGTGTCGGCTCCTCATCATGGCGGCTGGTTCTCTCTTCACTCCCTGGTCGAACATCGGGTCTACGAACTTAAAGACGTGCGCAGAACCAAACTGGAGGGTGGAGCCCGAACGCAGCACCGTGGTCTCGTTGACCCGCTGCCCGTCAACGAAGGTGTCGGCGTCCTGGCCGTGAGGCGTCACGGTCACCATGCCTTCACTGTGCATGAGGTTGCAGTGGTGGGGCAGGATCCCCGGGCCGAGCAGCTGGAGACAAACAATGGTGCAGGTACGTCACCACAAAGAACACTACATCAGGAGCTTTTAAGTCAAATTGAAATTTTAAGTTTATTTTTGCAAAGTAATCTGATTACATGTCCTTTGTGTTTGTTTTGACTTGTGTACATACCACAAAGATAAAAATGTAAGATGTGATTATTTTTCTCCAGTGACAGCGGCCCAATTTCTCATGTGAATGGTGGTTAGCGTCACATATACAAATGACTGGCATATTGCAGATAAATTTGTAGAGATCTACACAGATCTAACATTATCATTTATGGGTCGCAAGTATGGCGTTTGTTGTCTTACCCATGTGCCATCTGGGGTGGGGGAAAGGAGGAGGGGATTTTTCAAAGACTGGAAGGGCAAATAAGAGCCCTTTGTCAGTCATAACATACATGGATAAACAAGAATACCGTGTTTGTAAACGTATGTTAATATGATCCATGTCCAGTAATACGTGTCTGTAAATGCTGATGATTTGCTGTTATACTCACTCTAACCTCCAGTATTAACAAAATGTTAATTTGGACAAAAATGTGTTTGTATTTCGTCACCCAAAAAGTGAGGAGAATGCACTCTTTATTCACTCGCATTGACTTAACTGCCAGCGTTTTTTTGTGATGTAGTTACCTGGATGGCTCCGTCCTCTGTGCAGTCTGAGCCCACCTCGGTGATGCTGTGCTGAAGCCGGTACAGCTTTGGTTTGTCCCGGGAGTCAGACCCGTCTAGACACATTCAAGCGCTCACATTTAGCTCTGGGCATCTCCCCACATCACAAGGAAACTGTAGTATACACAATCAGCCTCACACAGTCATATATCAACTGTCCACACACAGCTGACAGGAAAGAGCCAATACAGATTGGACGACAGTGGGTTATGCACTGCTAATGTGGCAAAATAAACTGTGGGTGGGCTGGTTGTGCTGCAGAGCAATTATTGATCGTTAGTAATTAGGAGTTTAGTAAAAAGCAAAGCGGCATATTAGTTCACCAAAGAAAAAGGGGGGAAACATTGGCTGCTCTGGGGGAGGAAAATGAAAGGGCATCAGAAAAACCTCAGAACCAACTTCTAAAAATAATACAGATAAAAGCTAATATGACATGACTACCAGGACAGCTTGGCCTTTAGAGTGATTTAATGAGGTTTAAGAAGAAACTGGCTACTTTGTTATGTTGGAAATTCACTTATTTGCTTTCTCGCTGAGTGTTCGATGACAACATTGATACCACTCTCGTGTCCATGCGGTAAACACGAAGCTAAAGCCAGCAGCCGGGTGGCTTGTTTTAGCTTAGCATAGGTTGATTTTGCTACCCTTGGTAGCTAGCTATTTCCCCGTTTCCAGTCTTTTTGCTAAGCTAAGCTAAGGTAAGCTAAGCTAATTGGCCTTGGCTTCATATTTACCATACATTTGAGTGTTTGAATCCTCTCAACTAACTCTCAGCACATTTATTCCAAAATGTCAAAAAATTACTTTAAACTGACATAATAAAAAGGAACTGAGGTCTTACATCTAAATTGCTAATAGCTGTAGCTACAGAGTGCTGCAGGAATGAGTCAGCAATTTTTTACACTTTTGGTTCCCTCGTCTCAAGGTCAATGTGTTTTAAATGTGTTTTTGGTTTGATGCCTGAAATAAGCGCTGTAGTCAACACAAGTTTCAGACATGTTAACTTTTTGTTCTACGACACAAAACACGTCAGTAAATACCCCTCTTGGGATTCTGGAGCTTTTATGAAAGATGGGTTGCCAACCAGTGGCTAAATGAGACTAAAAGTCCGCCTTTATCTTAGCGGTGGTGACATCAAGTCGTGTGACCGTGGTGTAGTTCACTTGTAGCCTAATCTTAGCTTTGTACTTCTGGCAACTGCATCCACGCTTTTAAAAAACAACAACACAAAAGCGTTTTTTGTGAAGAGTATCTTGCTTTGCCACAGAGCTTGTTTCAAAAAATACAAAATACAATTGTTGTTGTCCAGCTAACCAGGGTGATGCTAACTTCAATCCCATCAGCCATTGCAACAGACACAGAGGAGGTGTGGTGCATTATTTTACCTTCGTGGTGCCGATAGGCGTAGTAGGCATAGTGATTCCCTCGCCCTAGGCAAACAGGCAGGCAGGTGCGGAGGAAGAAGGAAACATGCACAAGACCCCACACACAAACAAACAAACACACACACACCATGCCATAAGAAGGTGGGAAAGAAAACAGACACATAGCAGAGGGTGAAAATGCAGCATTACCTTGTTAACCCATTATTTGGATGGCGGCATACAAGCATAGACAGGCAGACGCACGCACGGACGCACGCACGCACACACACACGCGCGCGCACGCAAAATGTTCCTGAGCACCTTTCACTGTCTACTTTTTAGATATAATGCAATACTATTGTACCAGACAGTATGTCCTAATCCTAAATTAACTTTGAATAACCTAAATTTATCCAAAAAAAACAAACCTATTAACATGACACCTTAAACACAGATCTGCACATCAGTTCACCACCGTTTTAAATCAATATGGTGGATTGAGCTGCAGGTAACCGAAGCTGCAATCATTCCTTTACAGCCTTAAACACACTAATCAAAGCCACTGCACTGATCTAAATTGGTTATCAAGAAGGCAGGACCAAACACGCACGCACGCACGCACACGCACACGCACACGCACTCACACACACACACACCCCCAGCACCCATTATTTAGGAGAGCCACCAAATCAATGTCCCATCTTTTCCACAGAATGTGATCAACCTGACAGGGAATGATGTAGATGTGTTTGTATATCCTTGGACCAGACCCACTGGTTTTCCCTACACCGCCTCAGCACTACAGTTTACTGCTGAGAAGTGTTTGGGTCACCATCAGCCCAAATAAGTTAATGACATGAGGCATATGACAGACAAAGAGGAGCTCAAGAGGGAGAGGGGGATCAGTAGCAAGAAACAAGTTGTTAGTTCTGGTCGCATTTAGCAAGGTGAAGCTGTTTCCCAAGATGCCCCGGGAGATTTGGATGTTTTTTTAAGCATTACACTGGTGTCTCCATACTGGCATTTCCTCACTGCATTCCAGGAGTTTTGTTGTAGTGACTCACCTTTTGTTGCACTCCAAGCCTCTCAACCTACCCAGTCTACTTCTAATTCAGACATTGGTTTATGGCATTATAACTGTGTTGTACTGCACAAAAGACAAGTTCTACCCACTTCTAGCCATGATCGTGCCGTTTCCATAGAGGTGCAGGACTTATATATCGCAGAGAAAAAACGAGGCCACAGAGAGAAAAATGTGACGGGTATTTAAAAAACCTGGAACCTCCTTGGGGTTCAGAGGACTTTTTTCTTTATTCAGTCAGTGTTTATAAAACAGTCTGATGTCAACTGTACCTCCAGGATTCTGGCATATTCATCTTGTTCAACTGGGTCACTATATTTACATTTCTGGTGCAGGATTTGTAACGCAGAGATTTTTTCGTGCACACTTAAATCCAGCAGAACTCTGCATTGGATTGTTATTACAGATCTATACAAACGAAAAAAAACTGCATAGAACATTATCCATATCAAATTTGGGGTGTGGAATGGAAGTGAAGCGGAGGTAGCATACACCATCATCTGCAGGTAAATTGAGCTGATTCTAAGAGCTGCCTCCTATATACCGTATATATATATATACATACTGCAGCAAGTCTTTAACCCCCTGCTGTGGTTTTTATATAGTGAGGAAATCCTGTGCTGGAAGGAGCAGAAACCACAGAACACACGTGATTTACTCACATTAGCACGGGTAACCTTTGAGTAAACCTGAATGTTATCGACTGCAGCTACCCTGCTGCCTGCTGGCCGCTACCTGTCGTAGCAGCAGCGCTCCTCCGGGGTAGCGACTGATGGATTCTAGACCCAAGACGCCGCAGATACAGGGGCAGACATGAGGGTGTTGTGTGTTGTGGTTCTACCTGGGCTCAGCTCCACCAAGTAAGGCAGTTTCTCTGGCGGCAGTGAGCTGCTGCTGCCATCCTTCCTTTGCAGGCCTTTGTCGTCCACTTTCCTTCCCTTCCTCCCTTGGTGGTCGGGGGGTCTCTTCTTCAGCTGGAACACTAGCGATCCTGATACACGGCATAACAAAAAAAAGCTTTAACGTGTCACAGTGAAATGTCGTATTTTTCACCAACAGGACTGAAGAGGTGAGGAGCTACTGACACAGTTGTAATGGCTGCAAGGCAGCAGGAGGGGGCGGTAGCAGGCAAGAGAAGAGCAACTGAACTTGGGAGAACACTCATAGAATTTTTGTGAGGTGTGTGTCAGAGAGAGAGCATGTTTCCAAGTGTGTGTGTGCGCGTGTGTGTTACCTCTGTCAGCAGGCCAGTCCCTGAAGATCTGCAGTGGACACTCGGAATCGTCCAGAATCGCCTCCTTGCCCGACTTATCATCTTGCTGCGAAGAAAACACAGAAAACAAATCAGTCACCTCAAGCAAATACATGCGGCCAATTCTGCCAGTGACTCTGTAGATGTGTTCTACTGTCAGTGACTGCAAATATTGCGGGAAAACGCTAAAAATTTTACCCATATTCAAGGTATTTGCCTCATAAAACACAAAGGTAGTGAAAAAGATTTGTGTCATTGTGTATGTAAATGTTCCCAGTGCTATTTAACGACGCAACTACGCCAACGAGTGGCAACTATGCAGATTGTCGCTCATAGTATGAGCACGTCTGTAAATTAAATAATGTGTCTAAAAGATGATACGATTTACAGATAAAGATTCTTAGTTAAAGCTGTATTGATTAATAAGAGGACTAAACCTAATTCAACACATTCGATTGTGTGAAGTATACAGTATGTACTGGATTTAAATGGAGATGACTCCTATATTGCAGAACACACATTTTTAAGTTGTCATGATGAGTCATTACAAACAGTATGAACTGGTTCTGAGAACAAACGGCCAACGATATAGGTTTCCCCTCCCTAATGAAATTATGCTGTTCTCAGGCTTTGTAAATATTGCAGTTGTTCTGCAGACTGTAGTCTACAGCCGTCCTACATGCCTACATCCAGTTCAGTCTCATCTCAGTTAACATCCCCCTCCCCCCAAAAAAAAACACACACACGAGCTGACATGCTACTAGCTAGAATAATAGTGCTTGTTCCTCATGCTCACTAACCTAATGGACTTTTCCTGTCCTTTAGTCTGTTCAGCAAATTGCTACTGACTATCAACAGTGCGTGTGTGTGTGTGTGTGTTTGAGAGTGAGAATGAGGGTGTGTGTGTGTGTGTAGTCCCAGGAGAGTCTTCCACTGTATTGGCTGTGGGAGCAGCAGTTATTTCATATGATTGGCCATAGCCAGAGTCCATCTGAGAGGATAGATATTGGAGAGGCTGTGAAGAGGGCAGCCAAGTTCACCGCCACTGACACACACACGCGCGCACACATACACGGACACACACACACACACACACGCGCGCAGACATCCACCAAAAGACAGACACATACAAACGTAGACAGAGCATCTGCTGCTGCGATAGCACTCAGTCTGAAAGCAATTGCATTCCTTACAAAGATTTTAGTGCCAAGCAGCATTCTGTCTCAATCTGCCAGTCCGGTGAAGAGTGTGTGCATTAAGTGTGTGTGTGCGTGTGTATTATGTGTGTGCGCATTATGTGTGTGTGTATGACCTTGGCTGTCCTCTGCAAAGAGCCTCTCAGAAGGGAGATGGATGATGGAGATGTGTTTATTGATGAGATAGGAAGATCGAGGTTGTGTTTAGTGGAGAACTAGGAGTGTGTAAGTGTTAAGAAGTGGGCAGTGGTCAGCAGTACACTCCCTTTTGAATTTCTGCTTGTCAGATGATGACAAATAAGGTGCTGCAATCAGATATGTACAGTATACTCAAAGTGATCTTGTTGAACAGTATCCACTGCAGCTGGAGGGGCTTGCAGGTCACAAATTTTAAAAAAAAAGGACAAAACTTGCATATTCCTAAAGCCAAGTTTTCCTGAAAGTGTTTAACTTGTACGGGAAGAGAACAAATGTGATGGTTTTGGTTTGTGCTTTGGTGTTTTTAAGATGATGAGGTCCTCAAAGATAAAAGGTGAAGGAGTTGCAGTGAGATAAACGTCGTTACCCGGGCGATGCAGTACTCTCTGGGGTTCTCCTTCTCCAGCCCGTACTTCTCCAGCGCCTCCACCACGGCAAAGTCAGCCGTGTCTCTTGTAGAGAGCAGGATGGTCTTATATGGGATGTTGGGCTTCAGACTGTCAGCGTATATCCGTAAAGTGCCCCCTGCAGGAAAGAACGACACGCATATGTTGTTAGTAAATGCACCCTTCTAACAAATGCTGTGCGACGGGGAAACTGAAGCCGCTATATTGTAAATATCGTATACACTTGAACTGACATTGATTTTGTTTTCTTAGGTGGCTTATATACGTGTTGCTGCTGTCCACATCCAAAGCAGTACATTGCTTTGCTCCCGTGCTGGTACTCATGTCTGCTTGTCCAAGCTGCCCGTGTGTCTACTACTACTGAACACTGACGCTGGATAAAAATATGTCTTCCTCAGCTCGAACGCCATCCGTGCCAATCAATAACGGTAATGATCAGTTCTTCGGGAAACGTCCCTCTGGACATAGAACCAGACACGTTTCCGTGAAGCCACACCGACTTGAATATATGACATGAATACACAGAACAGGAAAGTTAAAGTGCTGAATTACATTTTCCTTTAAAGAAAAAAAGAAAAATAGAACCAGCAGTTACTGTAGCGCTCGTAAAATGTATTTAATGCACAACACTTTCATCCGGAGACACGCGCAGCCGCGTGACCGTGATGTGTCAACTAGAAATGATCACCTTCGTAAAACCCACATGGGAGTCTTCAGCAAAGCAAACAGGGTTTTTCAGAGGCAATTATACAAAATGAGCTTGTTTAAAATAGCAGTTACTGCTGAGACAACGTCATTGTCTAACCGCAAGCCACCCTGTCCCACCGTGTGCGCGTGCGTGTGCGCGTGCGTGTGCGCGCGGACGGTGGTTAAAGCAGTTTTTAGAGTCGGGTTCACTGGTCCATCTGTCTGTCTGGCAGAATGATTAGGTAATGTGTGAGTCACCCGAACCAGCCAGCATGTTTGTGTTCATTCATTCAACGTGGACATATTTATTTTGGTGTGGGTCAACATGTCAGCTTGAGACGTCCCTCACAGACATATGCTCTTCTGTGGACCAGCTGATGATAAAAAAGTAGGACTACCGGTGGTGATTACAACTGCAGAACACCTCAGCTTCTTCCACCCCCCCCTCTGGGAGCAGGTTTTTTCAGATTTGGCTCCACTTATCGTTCCCTAAATCCTGATCAGTCTTTTGGCTCCTACTGCTGTGAGGCATCCCTGTCATTTCCACCAACGCTGTGCTACATAATCGGGATGCTATTAGCTGGGTGCTACTTGTTCATTCCAGGTTCAGCACAGAGACTCCTTCCACTTCAGTAAGATAAAATCTTCTTACAAAAGCCTGTACAACTGCATCAATCTCATCCAACCTTATCTGCATTTTTCTGTTACTACTTTTCATCAATGTAGCTCGATAGGACGATGACATCCCGACTATTAATCTACTGTACTCTGGTCAACTGTGTCTCCAACCCCTGGACACCACCAAATCTAATAAAAGCTCTAGAACCAGGCTGAACAGTTACACTTTTTTTTGCCTCAAAGAAAATGATGTTACTCCTATGTGTCTCAGATTGCTTAAGTGCTCTCTTGTCTTGGCAGGCCGTTATGTCTTTAACTCAGAGGCGCAGCAGAGATGGTTGTCCTTATAACAAGTTCAGCAATCTCTGCAGAGAAGCTCTTACAAAGAAATCATCAAGCTCTTCATCACTCCTTCGACTACAGCAGACGTGCCTGGGTGCTGCATCTGGGCACACAGCCAGTTAGAGGAAGTGTTAAAGACTTTTCCTACATTTCATAATAAAGAATCCAATTAAGCTCCAGGGATTGTTTCTTCATTCCCTTATCTGGATCTATGCCTCGACACTGTTCTGTCCCAGAGATGTACGGTGATGTCATTGGCTTGTTTTTTTTTCCTCTGATAGCTACTGAGCACCATGCACGAAGGAAATGTTCTGGATACACGTGTGTGTGTGTGTGTGTGTGTGTGTGTGTGTGTGTGTGTGTGTGTGTTGTTTGTCTTTTTAAAGGGGTCATTAGAGGCTCCACAAATGGTTCAACTACCTGAGTCGGGCCTCCCGTCACTGCTCATGAACTCCTGCATGCGTTTCTCCAGTTTCTGCTGGCGTCTCCTCTTCATCACCACCTCTGGGTTGGAGATGGTCCTGGTAAAGCTGGTCTCCGGCATGTCCTTGTAAACCTCTGCTGCCAGGCGACTGATTTCCCTAAACCACAGGGGAGGGGGGGGGGGGGGGGGGGGAGAAGACAGAATAGGTGAGGGGAAATATGATAGATGGAGAAACAGAAAGGTCAAATATTAAATCTTTCCTCTTTTGGAGCTTTCTGTGCTTTTCTTGGCATTATAAAAATAAAAAAACTAGATCCTCTCCAAGGGCTGAGAGGATGTATAAGTGCAAGACAGTGAGATGGATGAGCGAGTGAGTCTTACCCGTCCTCCCGGGTGAGCGCCTGCTCGTCTCCATCGGGGATCCGGGCGAACTCCTTCTCCCTCTTCTTTTCCTTCTTCTTCTCCTTCTTGGATAAAGTCCTCTTGAAGTTCTGGATCACGCCGTCCTTCTCTGGACCATTACTCTGACTCTTCTGGCAGAGAGGGGAAGAAGCGTTAATGAGGTGCTCTTAGAGACTGCGAGGGGAGGCCGGCTTCAGTTGGTATGCATTTCTGTATGTATGAATGGGTGAACAAACTGAATGAGGAAAAGAGGATTTTCTTTAATCCTCTTACACAAATCATCTTACTTGTCAAATTAAATATTTCACTCGATTGTATTGCAGGAAACATCTCAACATGAGAGGTCTGCATTTGTCCAATCGTCCCAATCAAGTACACAACAATGTCTCCAAATACCAACATGTATCCAGATATGCTAGATGAGGTATGTTGCCAGTAGCTTTAGGTGCTTCAGGTTCTCAACCAGGTTAACAGACAACAACAGAGAGAGAGAGCAGCCGACCTTAGGGAGGATGTCGTTCTCGTTCTTCAGGACAAAGCGCCCTTCTCTGTCGTCTTTGTTCCAGTTCAGCTGAACGACTAGAGGCTTCTCGTCCAGGTCCAGCTGACGCTCTTCTAACACACGCACACAAAGACACACACCAGTTCATCTGAGAGTCCACTATGTCGTAGTATTATTATTCCTAACATTGAAACACTGAATTGTTAAGATATCTCTCGTCTTATCCCCAGTTTATGGGACTCACCTCCACTGACGTGGACCTCATACAGTGAGTATCTTGGCGAGGACAGCATCCTCATGTCGGGTCTGAACTTCTCGGCGAGCGTCTCAATGACGTCCTGCGTTGTCGCGGTGCTCGACACTCTGATGCACTTGGTGGCGAAGTTTCCGGCAACGCGGTCCTGGAAGTAGAACCGCATCACGCCGTGGAACTCCAAGTCCTGTTCAAGAGAGAGCGAGTCCACAATGAGTCCACAATGTGTATTTCTCTACATTCTACATTCAGTACGTTAATGTTTACATGCATACGAAAACCTGTTAATGGTTTGGCATTAAGGAAGACAACTTATTCATTTCAAGCCAACAGATTCAAATGCTCCGTGATGATTATTTTTACAATGTTAAAAAAACAGTCGTCATCAAGCCAGGACTGTGCAGTGAGGTGACTGTTCAGCAGCCTCGACTGTCACGGGAGAACAGAAGCAACACTGGCTGAGAGCCAGGAAGTGCAGTGTGTCAGCAGGTTGTGTGACGTCAAGAAAAGAGGGTTTGTTTTCGTCATTCGCTGACCTGTTTTTTTTTTTTCAAACCTCCTTCACTTACTTCTGTGCACTGCTACTGACTTCAATAACGCTGTTTCCCAACAAATTTCATTGAAAGGTCTCTGTATGTGGTGTTAATTCTATGGAATGTATTCAAATCATACACCTCCGATGTATTATTTTGAATGTACTTGGGTGCAGCTTATTTGCGAGGAAATTCTTATTGTCCCTATAATAATGACCAAACGGACATAACCTCTTTCCAGGAAACGTCCTTACTTCCTGTCTCATGAATAAAGCTCTGCCATTTATTGTGTTTTAGACTTCCCTCACAGTGCTGGCCTGAGGAAACCGCTATCTCTTACACAAACACACACACTACACAGGCTCAAGCGCAGCCAGTGCCGATGCTGGATGTGAAAGCAGCCGGCTGAAATAGACACCCAGGGCTATCTGCACTGTATGCGCATGTAGGTGCAAATTTATTGCCTGCATGTTGACATTTCTGTAGTCTACTACAGTACAAGAATGTCTTAAAAACATACACACCCAGTGCTGATATAATCATATGTAACACGGTGCTGACACAGCATGTGTGTGCATTCGTTAAGGTTCAGCTGTAAAACTGGCCTCATATTTCATTGTAGCTGCCATTTAAACAGTCTTAGAAAGCCTTAGATCTCCGAGGGAGCATGTAGACATTACAAAGCGAGCATGTGCTCAAAACTAATAGGCGATATAATCTTGCTCTCACTGAACCAGGACGGAAACGATCATGTACCATCCCAGCGAAGTCAAACCGGATGCTAAACTATCACGGTAATATGGTAGCAACCACGTGCAAAATAGCTTAAACACAATAAAAATATGAGGAGACACGACATCACAATATATAGCCTTGAAACTTGCATAAAATTCTCTGAAATAACCCATTAGGATTGTGTAGATGGTATTCCCCTTAAGAATTTAACTGTTTTCCTTTAGAAAATTATGCACTTTAACCTTTGAGTTTCTTTAAGGTTTTATTGCTTACAAACTTGTCCTTATTCGTGGTGTTAGAAGAGGATGTTGTGCCTTCCGAAGTGGAAATGGTGGACTGTGGTTCTTATACAACGAAGGTATCTTTCCTGTCAGGATGCCAACAAAGCAGATTTGAATTCTCAGTGTTTCAGCGGGAGAGACAAGTGGCCAAACGAGTTAGCGTGTGTGTGTGTGTGTGTGTGTGAGAGCAGGGTGATTTGAGGCAACGATTTACACAATTTAACTAGATTAATTCTACACTGTTAAAGTCTGCTTGTAGCCTCCTCACATATATTAACACAGTTAGTAGATGTGAGGATTGACTGGACAGAGAGCAGGAAAAAAAAGAGAGGAATGCTGATGAAAAGGTTTTCTTCTTCTTCTTTCTTTAAATAAAAAACAAAACGTTCCTCTCTCCTCATCTCTTTCTCTCCCATGTCCCACGTCTGATAGAGACACAGTCGGGCAGAGTGGAAACACTGAGCGTAGTTTCGATAGGCGAGGGTGGAGTTGGGAATGTGTGTGTTGTGATTTACTGCTGGAATGTGGGTCATTGACGGTTGCCGTCGTCAAGCTTGCGTAACCGTTGGTAACCGTTACTGTGGAGACACTGGTCCACTTGGGTTCAAACAAAGCCCGTCTAAGAGCCAGTGGTGGATAATTAACACGCTGTCCGGTACAAGTGCAACCGCATGTAGTTCAAGTCCAGTGCAGCAGTCCTCCTCACCCCCGTTCCTCGGGTAGATGGTACAGTCCGACGGACACGTGCCTCCAGGTTATTGTCGATACCAACAGCCCCCATGTTCATGGCCATGGTCCAGTCCTACACGCGCATATTTGCAGACCATCGCAGGCCAACTCCTGAGCACCTCAAGACCATGGTACAATCCTACACACCCATCCCTCCAGAAAATGGTCCGGTCCAACTTTCCTTTGTGTCCAAGCCAAAGTCCAACATTAAACCACCATTTATCAAGGCCGTGGTCCAATCCTACACTCCCATACCTCCAGGCGTCAACAAAAAAATAAAATTAAATACAACCTTACTGGAGCTCAAGTCCAGAACAATAGCCATGTTCCCTCACACCTCCAAGACATGTCCAACTGCAGTAGCATTCCAGAAGAACACTTCCAAACTCTTAATATTTGTGTGGCCTTTTGCTAACACTTGCTACGCTCAAAAAAACAATATATCACTGTTTAATCAATCACTCAACTGCATTCTGACTACACTGAATAGGTCAAACCTCTCAGTCTGTGCCACCATGATAATGTCATCCGACAAGGCTGCTTGGGTGAATCATGGGAGGTGTAGTCTTGAAGTAGTAGTAGTGTGTAGTGGACAGATTATAAATGAACTACTAACTACAACAACCACTTGCACAATGACTCCACGGCATACTTGGATGAATGCCACACATACAAAACTTAACAACTGTGATTGTGAAAGGTGTGACTTATCTTAAAAGCTGTAAAAGACAATTCACTAAATAATACATGAGGTGCTGGTGCTTACACAAACAATGCAAAAGAGATTTTCTCTGTAATTGATGCTGGCTTCATTTGACAAATAAAAAACTGTGAAAAACCTTAATTTTTCACAGTAAAAAAAACAAGGGAAAATTATTTGTAAAGGGCACAAACCCGACCTCGCCATGTTTAGAGTGTCATTTTGAAGCTTATTTGAGTGTCTCAGCTAAATTTCCAAAAATGAGAAAATGTCATGTGGCAAAAACTAGAACAGACTGTTCCGTTTATACTTTCTGCAGCTTTGATTGTAATAATCCCGAACAGCTTTTATTATTTCGCAAACGGCACTCGGGCTGACGGGAAATGCTAATGCAGCAGTATGTCACCGAACACAACAGCAGCCCAGATAAGGCCTGCTACCCGCTGTCTGTCACACACAGCGATACCATCAACTGAGGTTTAATGTTGGACTACTTCTATCACTGTGGGAATGTGTTTATATAGTGGGTTAACAAATGGTGCATGTACACACCTCTAACGCTGATGCTAATTAACCAATGTGTAATTACTGTGTGTGTATTAGACCAATATGGTATTGTAGTGTGTGTGACCTTTGTCACTATGCCAGGAAGAGGCATCAGCAAAGGAATTCTCTCTCTCACACACACACACACAAAGATGTGTGAGCGATACCTGTGACTAAACTTGTGAGACAGGATTATTTATGACACACACACTAATGTGAAGGGCACACTGTAGATCGCTGTTATCCTCTCAGATAAAACCTGATTGAGACCAGTAAAGGGGAAGGTGTGTGTCTTTAAGTGTTTGCATTCATGCTAGTTGGAGTCACGCTGTATATATTACCGGTAAACCGATTATAGATGCATTTATTGACCAATAATCGACTTCTGCCAATAAAAGTTTCAGTGATTTACTCGTTGATAACACTGAATAGGATATAGGTCCAGGATAACACCATCCTGGACAGTCAGTGAATCAGCTGGGCCGATATATCACCTATTATTTGCTTAATGAAGTTATATTGTATCTGCGTAAATGGTATCATAATGTATATGATAAGCACTGGCAAGTTTACTTTTCAACAGTCCCACTCAGTACGTTAGTCACAGCTCTTTAAAGTTAAAATATAAGGGTTCCTTAAATAAAAGTAATATTAGCAAACATACCTTTATCGCCGTTTTAAACTCAACATATCAATATAAAAACCATGTTCAAAATCCAGTATTGCTACAGTAAGGTTTTTATTTCACTTTCCTCCAAGTCCCTCCTATAGGGCATTTATAGGCACAATATGACCGTACTGCAACATAGATGTAGGCAGATAAAAGTGTTAAACAATGTATTTGTCAACAGCTGCGGCTCCTCCAGTTAGCACTCATGAGGCTGCTGTAAAAACAGATAATGACGACATAGTACAATAAAGTAGTGTTACACAGTATACGGATACTAGAAAGGTATCGCAATACCCGGTATGATCACCTATTACTACCGGTACTTTAAGAATGACAGTGTTAATGAGAGACGTGCTCCATTTCCTTGTTACATAAATGTGCGATAGTTGTGCAGTGGTGTGTGTGTACACTGTTTAATTAAAGCTAAACTTGGGGACATTAAATTCCAGTGTTTTTTGTGTTGTGTGTTTATATTACTCATTCCAGAAAAGGAGTTCACTCTTTGCAAATTAAATCAAAAGATAGTGTCTTATCTAAAAGATATTGTATGAATTTTAATGCTTAATAACTGGTATTGGAAATCCCATATCGGTTAATCCTTAGCAGACACTTCCCACGTTCCCTTTTATGGTCTCAAAAAAAAACAACCTTTGATCTAGCACATGCCATTTTCTCCATTACACAAAACCACACACACACACACACAAAGCTCATCCATGAAAGTGAATGTGTGTGATACTCCGTGTGGAGAAGACACACTGCGTGAGAGATAACCCTGACTTCAAAATCCAGCCAGCATGCTCTCTGACTAAAGCACCTCGGAGTCAAAGGTCTACCAGAGGAGAGGTCGGAGGTGACGCCTGTGTTCCTATGAGAAAGTGAGTCGACTTCAGTCTGTGGCTGTAAAAAAAACAGATCCCACCTGGTGCCTGTCTCGCGTGCAGGAAGGTGAAAGTAGTGGATTATACTTTAAGGGGACTCAAGTTTTCCTGCTTGTAACGCAGCAAACAAAAATAAATAAAAAATCTGAAAGAGTGAATTTGTTTATTCATTTATTTATAAATGTATTTATTCTGTCATTATCAGCTCTTCCAGGGTATTAAGTCACTTCACAGCTCTTAACAGCAGAACGTTGGTGTGTAAATACTCATAGGAAGGAGCTGGAAAGAGTGTTTACCACCATTAAGGAACTTAACTGGTTATGAAACAGTCCCACATGAGTACTGATCTTTCTATGTGACCTACATAAACAACAACATCAGCAATAAGATTTCTATATACTTATTCGTAATGCTGGTCATCTGTGCCAGAGGGTTGGATTTGCACCGCGCAGCAGCGTCTCCTTCGGCCACGAGCAGAGCTCTGAAACACTAGAACCCTTTCGCTCACAAGGGACCGCCAATATCAACACTAAATAAACAGTTCCTTGTAGTAGCTTGAAGTACTGTTACATAAATCACTTGGTGATAACTCACACACATCAAACTACAGGAATTATTTCAGCGTTCTTCTTCCCCCCTATTGACTGAACAGAGAAGTACGTGGTAGTCGACTGCTTAAAAATATGCATGTATATCAACATGATATGAGATTCCAGGTATCTTTGTCAAATACGGAGAGGGGAAGGGAGGAACAACATTAGGAAGCCGCTTGCTTGCAAAAGGGAAAATATTTATTTAAGCTTCAGATGTGCACACAAGACAAAGAAAATTCAGCCCGAGGAGCAGCGAGCTCGACACACGTCGTCTGCCTGTCACCAGTCCTTTGTGTTAGATCCTTTCTAATGTTTGTCTTTTGTTCCGTGTGGCCTTTTGTTGATCATCAGAAGCTTTAAGAAATGTTTTCACTCTTCGCGAGCGAGGAGTTTCCGATTGTGTCGTTTGTCCACGTTGGTATTTATAACTATTCGAAGGCCATTACAAAATGCAGAGGTGCGATTTGCCACTGAAGACATTCCAAACAAAGAGACGATGTTCAACCACAAGCAACTGAATTCTGCAAACTTAATTTAACCCTGATGTCATCACTTGTATGATAAACCCTGCTCGGACAGAGAGCCCACTTGACAGACCAGAGCCCTTCGTCACAAACAGTTATCACTTCAGGGAGTGCTCAAAGGGGGGGGGGGTTATCGGGTGTTCAGGAAACAAACCAGAGCTCCATTTCCGTAAACCACTTTTGGCCTCTGGTATGACGCTTCTGTGCGGACACCGAACATTGCTGCATGTCCGAGAGCTTTCTGGTACAAACATAAGATGGCACACGGGGCTGGACAATAATTCCACAATTGTCTTCCAATACTGTGAGAACTCAATCTTTGCACACACAGGTCCGACGGTCTACTGGAGACTAACTCTGAAGATCTAAATGAGATCTGACACAAACTCATTTATATCATTCATATAAACTTTCTCAATCAAGTGCTGTGGTAAAATAGAGTGTGCGATGTGCTATAACAAATATCTTTAATGTTTAATTCGGGTGTGGCTTTAAATTCATGGACTCTATGTGCAGTATTGTATGTGTAGCCTACATAATTAAATCAAACTACAACGCTTTTTATAAGTTACAGATTTAATAATACTGTAGTTCTGCTCTTAGTTCTGAATAAAAATAAAACTCCTGAAATACCAGTATTAAGAAGTGCTGCTCTGACAAACACTTCATGTTAATATACAGGTTTTTGGGGACATTTTTGCATTTATTGACACGAGATAGACGGGAACGGATAGAGAGACAAAGCTAGAATCAAACCATGGACAGTCCGAAAAACTGTATGGCAGCATTTCACCACAACAGGAATGTCACCGCAGACAAGTTTGTAATACTCCACATCTCTAAATATTGCAGTACTTTCTACAGTGGCCCATAGTCTCATCACCCTGCTGTTAACTCCTTCAGCAACAGATATAGACTTAACAGACATTTATTTTTATAAAAATATTAGATTGCCACATGTGTTATCAATTGCACCGATTCTGCAGCCCTGCGTTTCATTAAAGACAAATACTGGCAACCCAAAAAAAGGTTAAACCCTAGTTTTCCATGGAGACACTGAAAACAGAATTTTTAATTCTTTTTTTTTTTTAAATGCATTGAAAAGATGAATTTAAAAGAGAAGGGAGGAGAGGGGCTTTCTGGATGATGCTGTTTGAAAATGAGAATAGATTCCAGCTGCTGTGCGTCATCTTAGTCTCATCCACACACACACACACACACACACACACACACACACACACACACACACACACACACACAACGCAA
>NW_022280055.1:4237044-4261235 GCF_004355925.1 Anarrhichthys ocellatus | reverse complement strand
ACACACACACACACACACACACACACACACACACACACAGGAACATGAGCCTAATAAAATGAACTGAGTTCCTGAGTCAATATTGTTGCGGCCCCACCTGCAGTAACATGGGGGGATTCCTCCCTAAAGCCTGTGTCCAAGGTCAGCTGGACCGAGGATTTTAACTCAGATGTTGGGAGGGGAAAGTCATCCCACGTCAGATCAGACGCACCGAACAGATGGAGAAAATAAAAAGAGAGATGGAGACAAAGAATCCCATCGCGTGAAGCAGGAGAATTACTTTACCTCTTGCTTTAAATAGCCAAAGGACGCCAGGCTTACGGCACATTATCCACAGTATCAGAAACCTTGGTGGTAGGATTGCAGATGTATCATCAGAAACTCAAGTCCACCTCGTGTCTTGGGCTTACTTTGTGTTTCAGATTTTAAAAAGGGTTGATGACGTGGCCTCAAGTAAAACAAAAGGCTTGAAACAGAAGCAAGAGAAAAGTGTGGAGGAGTTCAGTCTATCTACAGGTTTTAGAAATTCCTTAAGATCCATATAATACTGCACAAACAAACAATATGTTCTATTTAAATATTGTATTCACAACGATATAAATGATGAGATATTAGTGTTTAGTCCAATCAGGTGAGGTAACTGTTCTGCTTTCATCGAAGAACAAACTATCGATCGACAGAAAAGTAATCTGCAAATATTTAATATGATTAATCTGACTTTTTCATGCAGAAATATCACCATCATACTAATTTTATGATCTACAATTACTTCTTATCAGAACAGTTTGGGTCGTTGAGGGTTGATTAAAGATGTAAAGTGTATAATGCACTTAGTAAAATTGGAAACATCCAAATAATAATCGCTTTAGCTGCTAAACTGGCTCTTAGGCTAAAAGATCTGCAGCATATGACTCCAGTCATATCTTTTCATGTTACAAATCCCTAAACAGACTCACATCAGAGCACAGACCACCATCATCTGATCAGTTACTGTCAGGGGGACCGATGGGGGAAACCTTGAGCTGTTGATTTATTGCTGACCTCTTGAACCGTCTACTGGGAGACGCGTCAAGTTAGAATGAGACCTATGATCATACTTCAGCCACTCCCAGTCAACCTAGACGTTTTGACCAAAGAAAGGAGCCAACTATTGAAATATTACTACGATGTAGGGGTGGGTGGGAAACGATTATGACTCGACGCAGAAAACTAAATAATCAGAAATTTAAAACTCAATTAACACGATCGGCTGTAACCATTCGGTGACACCAGGCTGTCCGTTCCTTACCGCTGCCCCTGAACGCAACAGACGTAATACACGTTTGTCTTGTTTATGTTCTAACTAAATACTAGCAGAGTTCTGGTGAGGGCGGCTGAGCTTGAGCAGCAGAATATGGATACAATCTGACCGGCACCGGCCCCCCCCCCCCCCGGCTTAAAAGCTAAAGTATGGAAGCATTTTGCTTCTTCTTCTGTCTAACTAGAAAAGAACGAAGCGAATCACAGAAGTAGACTGCAACTTTTTTTAGACAAGGATTTGCACTCCTACTCAGTAACTGAGAATCAGAGCTTTTGCGCCATGTTGCACACTTTGGAACCAACATTCATCTCAACGTCTTTACGGACACGTCGAGACTCTACAACCAAACCAAAGCTAAAGTCATGGAGTCACTGAGGAAAGCGAGTAGGGTGGTAGAAACTTGTGTGATTGTAACAGTGCACTTCATCACTGTATGTATAGTGTTTGTGTATCGTCACATGTTCCAGAAAGCTGAATGCTCATTGCCTATAATGAGGGGATTTGTTTGAAGAGAAGTCTTTATTATGTATTTGTGAATAAGAGCAGCTTGTTCTGTCACATGACTGAGAACACGTTGAATTCTGTGTTTTTACTACGAGGATGCTGCTAACGGCCCAACTTTATTTATTTTCTTGTTGGTTGTCTTTGCAATGATTGGAAATGTAATACTCCAATTGACACATTGCTTCTAATAGTTACTAATATTGAATTAATAAAAGATAATGGAAGTAAATGCATCTGTTTTTTAATTATGAATCATTACAAATATGCCGTGTTTTAAATATAGTCACAGGGAGAAAAAATGCCTCATGTATAGAAAATTGTTGCAAAAATGCATCAAGATGAATCGCTAATCGTTTTATAATCACATCGTAGCCCTATGAATCTGAATCAAATCGTGAGGTGCGTAGAGATTCCCACCCCAACTACAAAGCAGTTCTGTCTTACAACATCATCTTGAAGTTCGTACTGAAAATGGTGACAGCGCCGATCTGGAATGTATGTTGTTTCACTGACTATCCTGCAGAACAAAAACAACCTGAGCCACCAGGAGAAACAAAGGGAGGCAGCGGAGGCCTGTTGTCCTGACTGAATGAAATGACTAAATGCACACATTATATATTTTTTCTTGTTCATTGTAAATTTGTGTATGTACATCGAGAGCGAAGTGGAAACCGGAGTCATGGCCAATAACGCATACATGGCCAATAAAGCCGATTCTGATTTCCTCTGTGGCTGCAAAGAAAAGCCTCTTTGTTTCAGGTGAGTTTCTGCTTCAGTATCGAGCCGTCCAGCCACCAACCCCCCCCCTTTCCATCCAGCTCACCCTGTCATCCTGACAGAGCAAGGTATTGTGGGAAGGTATGGCATAAATCGTCTGGACCCAGTGGTGATGCCTGGCCACAAATCAGACCTGCTCGCTGTTGTGTCCGGTCGTACATTCACATACACAGACGCAGAGTGAACCCCATAGCTTATACGAGACATGACGTAGAGCCGAATCTCGTGTTTTGTCCATCCAAAGATATTCAAATTACAAAGAAATAAAACTCAGAAACGCACCTCCTCTTTACTTGCTATTTGGGGTTTTTGCTTGACTGCTGACTTAAATTTATCTAATTGATTATCTAAGAAATGGCAATTCATTTTGATTGATCGTTCAGATCAAAACATTATTCAAACTCCCGATGGCGGTAGAGACTGCCGTGAAGATGTCTGCACATGTACTCCTGATATATTTAACAACCTTTACAGCTACGCTGACCAAGGCGACGGCAGCGTTAACCATCATGGCAGCAGTAGCACCAATGTGCTATCTCCACGCTACATAAAGGAGCTGATGTACATGTAATAAATGTTTTCTCTATATCTTTTGTCTGTTTTCAAGAGATGCACTGAGACAAATTCCCATTAACCATGTTGACATGGCACACAAACAACTCGTTAAGTAGAGGCCCAGGCTGCTGACAATCACAGAGCAGCCATTGTTCTCCAATGAACAGCGCGGGTTCGGCTCAAAGTTAAGAGACAAAAACAGAACACAGCGCGATGCTGCTATTACGAGTTGGAGTGTGCAGAAATACAGAATGTGCTGGTGCATTCATAGGTCTGTGTTTCCAAAAATGCGAGTAGCTTATAATAGCAGTTAGAATCTAGACTTCCAATCATGCAACCGCAGAGTGTAGAAGGAATGGATGAAGTCACCGTGTGATCGCCCATCGTTTCTTGGACAAAGGTTATGAAGCCTAACGTTTTGCCTTTCGCCATCCGAACAATGAGCAAGACATTTTTAGGCAGCCAAAATGTTCAAATTAACTTTCAACTAAAACACATGTTTAAAGGGTTAAAGCTCTAAGATGAAACACGGACAACCCTCAAACGGACGCCGTAGAAGCGATCACAATGTAGCTAAAAGCACACTCTGCTTAATCATCCGTTTTATTATAAAAAAAGAGCCATAACCTACGTAGTGAATAGGTAGTTGGTAGTTGGTAGTTTTGGTATTAGTCGAATAAGATGGTTTCAGTTGGTTAGCCGTTTCTATGCTGATGTCAAGCTGTATGATATATTTCTAAGAAACTTATGAGCACATATCTAGCAAACAGGATTTAAAGTGGTACTGTGTGATTCTTTTGTTTTACAGAGCAAATCAGCTAAACGGTCAGTCGACAAAATTGTATGAGTGTTAGTCGACTAAGAATCTTTGTTTAAGAACAGCCCTAAAAATGAACACCATGCTGTGATGGAAAATACTTGAAACTAGCAATTGAGACCATAATTTCATGTTTACAATGTTTAATGAGGTAATAAATCAAGTGAGGAGTAGGGTCATTTTCTCATAGACGTCTAAACAATCAAACTTCTTTTTGCACCCAGAGGCGTCTGCCACTGGTGTCCATCTGAAAGAATACACTTTTAAGGCACTCCGGCATTGGCTTCACTTTACAGAACCGGAGGTCACCACTTGATTGCAATTAATAGCTGACAAGAAGACGCGAGTTTGATATTGGCCGTATATTGGCCTGGATATGATATGATTAAAAACACTGGAGTATGCTTCCTTAGATGTAGAATTAGTTTATTACCCCTGACATCTGCACAAGAATTGTTGAGTTTCACTAATAACAGCTTAACACCGGTCATAAAACAGTGCAACCTGAATGAGTGCAAATGAATGGAATTAGTCATGTGGAAATGCAGAGTGTCCTGATTTTATGACAGAAAAGCATGGAATCTGCAACAACGGTAAACATTAACAGGGAGACCTCTGACTAAAACACGATGGTACTCCAGTCATCCAAAAATAGCCGTGACAAAGTCATATCGGTTGAACTCTGGTTGAAACGTTCAAAGCGAGAGTCAGAAACTAACTGGATAATGAGAGGAAGCATTCACTTCTGCTCCATTTACTGATATTTTCACTCTCATTCTCGGTAACTATACAAGGAGAGAGAGAGAGAGAGAGAGAGAGAGAGAGAGAGAGCGAGAGCGAGAACATAGAGACCAGAAAGGTCACACATGCTCCTGGGCGTGTTTATGTGTATCCAAGTGTGTATGTATGTACAAGAAAGATCAATAACGGTCTGCAGTGGTTATGGGGAGGGGGGTGGGGCTGGTTAAACATGGCACCTTGTGATCAGGGCTATGGAGTTACATACAACACATGCATGTGTGTGCGTGCGCACACACACACACACACACACACACACACACACACACACACGAACGTGAGCACAACTGTGACCTTACCAGACATTTTTTACAAGGTCCCAACTAACGTGCGGAGAATAGAGGAGCAGTCTTCGGAAGGCGGCATGCACACATGCACGAACACACACACGCATACAGAAACGCTTGGGATGAGGCGTTGAATTATGCAGGACGGCCCACATCTCTCTCACAGCCTTGGAGTGACTTTGGGTGAAAAGGGGGGGAGGAAGAAGTGGCAAACTATGAGACCGAAACAGTCATGTAGTAAACCCGTCTGGTATCAGGGTGTCCGCACGTCCATCCTCTTTTACCAACAGTACTTCAAAGACCTCGAGAGTAATTAACCGCAGTGTGTGCCTTTAAAGCCCGATTCACACAGGACCAGTACTATCTGGGGTCCTCTTAAGAGTCTTAATAACCACAGAGGTCATCTGCACGCTTAATCCTGGGGGGGTTCTGCTCTGTCGTTAATCTGCAAAGTAAAAATTCCACCGCAAATTAGTCCCGTGTGAAAGTGCATCTCAGTAAAACGGGTCCATTTCTTTTTGAAGATGTTTTTGTGGTGTCCCCTCACACTGTGACTGTGAGGGTTATTAAGGCTGCCGTGAAAATGTATGAGATTTCTTTGTGTACAAATTCTGTATAATTGTTTAGCTGCTCAGCGTTAAGCCCAATTTGGAGAAGGTGCAATCTAAAACCGGTAAATCACTTAATGAAGCAGTGATTAAATGAAGCAGAGATTTTGTTGTCGACAAGATCGCAACGCAAAAGTCGACTTACTCCGGCTTTCACCCACATCTCATGGTCTTCATCGGCAGACACAGCTTCCCCAGCTGTCCCACATTTCCCATTATTCTGTGAGACTTTTGAAGAAAAGCAAACTCAATCTCATGACTGTAGACACTGAAATTTAAAGTTCCATCTGCTGAAGACTGGATGATACGGCTGAAAGTCCTGGAAGAAGAGAGCAATGTGTGTACGGTTTATGTATAACTCCTCAAGACCAGTGAGGAGACCCGGTCTAACTTACTTTGTCTTGATGATTAAAGTGAAGGGGGTTAGCCTCGAAGTTAGCAACAAGCGTATTTACTTAAATAGAGAGATGGGGGCGTCTCTGTAACTGTAAGTAAAGACGTTTCTACACACATATTAGTGAATGATGCTCATTGTCTTGTCCGATATTAGTCTTTTCAAAGTCTTCAAAGTCTTCTAGTCTAGGGTCGGCATGAGACTGAGGCACCGATGGGTGCTTGTCCACAAACAGCTGACACTCCCGAGATCCACCGACGGAAACCCAACACCGACAAGTCACTGAACGCTGCTATGGCAACCACTTCACAGCCGGGTGTCATGTTGCCATGGCGCTGGTGGGCGGGGCCATGCCCGGTTCTCAGGTGACAGGTGGACAAACAAAGAATGGAGGGAGCCAAATGTGCTGCCGCAGCAAAACTGTTGCAAGTGTAAAAGACGAACCAAAAGAACAGAAATAAGCTAGAACTTCAGTTCTGTACATTAATCCCCACTAATACTGGGAAACATTTAAAACTCGGTACAAGCAAAGTAAGTCTCCTCATCCTCCTGACCTGAATCTCACGGCCCTGATGATTACAAATTGGACCCGAAGGAGGATCTCAAAATCGCGTGGCTCTGTTGTCACACCCTCACTATTTCACCGCTGGGTTTCAAACAACCCTAAACCAAAAGTCCAAAACAGAAAGATATTCAATTTACAGTAAATAAAACAAAAAACCTGCAGAAAACTCACATTTAATAAGCTGGAAGCCACTCAGCACAAGCCTCATCATTTTGTGTGGGCAGTCTTGTACTGACTCCTATATTTCTACATGTCACCAGACCTATAAACTTTCCACACAACCTTGTACTATAATACAACAAATGTAGCTACATCTATGTACAGATACAACTTGTCTGAAAGGAATCTGAAACCTGTCATCATGAGGCTTGGTGCATATTTCTAACTGGGATTAGAAATGTCTTGATGAAAGTTGCAGATATGGTGGAACCGATGCAACTGATGCCACAAGTATTCAAATTAGTAGATGACATCATCCGGCCTTCACCAGAGGCCTGGCTCAAAGCAGGAGAAGCGCTGGTCTGAGCTCAATTCCCCACATATGCAGGATCTAGTGCACCAGGACATTCTAGCAGTCCGTCGCAGAAAAGTTTCAAATACTTTCCTCTGGTTGGTTAAATAAATTGCCTGGTATCAACAGTGTTGTGCGGTGAACTCTGCCACTTACTGCGCTGATGGGTGATGTAGTGCATTTGCATAGGACTCTGCCACCTTAGACAAACAACTGACCGGGAACAGTAGCTAGAACTGCAGCCTCTCCTTCTACACAAGCACACACACACACACAGGCCACAGATAATAACGTCCAGACAGACCTGCATACTAATGCAAAACGCATATTGGGAAGCCAGTTAGACAAATTATTTTCTTCTCTTTCTCTTCCCTGAGAGAGATTTACACCCAAACCCTAAACTCACAGATACAAGAACCCCCCACACACACTGGGCTTGCTTTAGCCGTGGTCATGCATCACCACTGTCCTACTGCACTGCTGTGTGTTTGTGAAAGCCATTCTTATGAAACTGGGTGGACAGCTTAGAACAACAAATATGAGCGGGTGGAGCAGCGTGAAGGGAAGTCTCCAGCACACTGAGGTCACCCACACACTATTATTGTATTTTTATGTTCAAATTCTCCACCGGGCGGGTGGGGCTGTGCAGAAACAGGGCGAGGACGGGGCGCAGCACCATTGGGGGGGGCGTTCTAACAACCAGCAGATGAGAGAAGTTAAACACACACACACACACACACACACACACACACACAGCTCGTCTTAGCAGGCCGCTCATCCCTTGCTGCCCTCGTAGCCTATTTTGCTGCCAAACAGCCAATAAAAGTTGTATTCCATCGACCACGGACGTGTACCTTTGCTCTGAATGAGTCTGACATTCAGTCACACACTCACCATGCATTTGAACTGCTCTGCAAACTTAATACGAGCTGTGCTTTCATTTGACCAGAAGGATTTATGTTCAGATTGGGTAGACGATGTATGAAATGCATGTTAAAAAAAAAATAAGATACACACACTGTTATCTGATAAGACACTGAACCTTAAGTGCTTGCTTGGACAAATGCCATGATAGTCAACACTAGGCTGTAGGTTAAAGTAGCATTCGTTGATATCTGTGGTCACTTGGGGACAGCAGAAGCATTTGAAAACATCTGATATACAGTGGAAACGGCTTATAGTGATCAACCGCTTATATGGATCGAAAAGCTTGGGAGTAGAAGTAGTAGAGTAGTTGTAATAATCAGTCCGCTTAAAGTGTTCACTTTGGGTCTTTTCATAACCGACAGCATAGAGAAAAACATTAAATCTACAGGTGGCCGACATTAATAAAAATGTTGTCCGCCCTGTGGCTTACTTTATCCCTTGATACTTTGCTTCACGTTACCCGTTCGCTTACTAGCCAGCTACCTGAGGCTGGTGCCATCTGCACATTGAATCGTGCGGGAAAAAGAACGTGATTTTCTCTCAACACACGTGGATAGCTAACTATCCAAACTATTTACACGTCTCAATTTCCTGCTTCTTAAGCTACAAAATGCTCCACTGTCACTAACTCTATCTGTCTTATCTGGTGCTCCACAGGCAGCTGAAAAGCTACACTGATGAGAGCATTTAGACTGGACCAAAAGAGTGAAGTTGCAGGTCATTAAACCAAAGAAAGGAGTTGCAAGACACCAAAACGCCCCGTAGAGAAACGCATAACCAAATGCTGATGTGAACACAACTCCGCCCTATCAAATTCCCTTTTCTCCTACGAAGTCAAGAAAAAGTCCAGTTGAGTCCTTATGCACCATCTGCTGTCTCAGGTTTGTTGTGCTGATACTTTTCACAGGCCAACGACGCCAGACCAACAAACATTTCAACACACAGGCACAGCGCCAAAAATGTTGTGGTCCCCGTCTTAAAAGTTGTGGAATGTCACTTGTGTTCCATCTTGTTGTTTGTCAAAGCTCTGTGTGTGGCGTGTATGAGGGTAGATATGCTGGTAATTAGGTTTAACCAATCAAAAACTATTTCACACACTAAGGCAGATTCTTATACCACCATGCAGCCCATTAAAACCATGGGTCAGCCCAATTTTTGATTTTAACATGTAATTGCAGTTCCATGCTTTTGGTCAATTTGTAAAATGCTAAAACTACAGCCACTTCAATGATTGATTGATTTAATTAATTGTCAAAATAGAAGCATTTTAACTTGTAATTTTTTTTCTGTGAATTGACTTATCATTTTTCACATTTAGATATAATGTAGTGGTGTCATTTATTTTTCTAAATATCTTGTCTACTTTTAATTCTTTCCACCGTTTCCATGTTCTCCGTAGACCATAAAAGTCAAATGTGAGTATATGGAAATATGAATGTACTGTACTTAGCAATTCAGAAGGTTTATAAACATTTTTCATGTCTTCTGTGATGGATCATGATGGACCAACACCAGATAAATACACGACTGACAACTAAGATTGGTGGTCACTTTCTTTAAAAAAACAACAACAACCTTACTTTACAAAATAAGCAAATCAATGCAAGGGTACATTAAAGTTGGTTTTATTCTCCTTTGTTTTCAATATGGATTTCTACCAGCCAAATCCAATATTCTCGTAAACTGCCCACATGTAGCAGACAACAGGTTTTACTCCCAGACACGACACGTTCCGTTCCTCCTCCTTTTCCCTCCTTCTGGGCCACGACTTAGACATTGATCTACCGCAAAGCACCATGGGAGCTGGTAGCAAGCGGTGCTGCAAAACACTCAGTCATTGGTCCCCGATTGCTGTCTGATCCTGTGAGGTCAACGGGGGGTTACCGCCCATGCAAATGGACCACAGGGAGGAAAGCGGGCTCTGAGTGACAGGTGAGGGAGCGTATCAGCTGGCTGAGAGGAAAACACCGACCAAACGGAGGCCCGAAGGAGAGGAAAAAGGGGGCAAGGCGGGAGGAGGTGAGCCAGGCCTCTGAGGGGATTAACACGGTCTGACAGGCTGGCTAGGACACACACACACACACACACACACACACACACACACACACACACACACACACCTTTTAGGGCGGGCTGCTCTGCTGAGCACACACAATACACTGCTTGTTTTAGAACAAGAGGAAAGAGAGAAAAGAGAGATAAGAGAGAGGCCAAATCACAGAGAAGGAATGTGTGTTTGACAGAGGGAGAGAGGGCAGAGTGAGATCATGAACCACAGGTGCTTCGATGGAGAGGACCTCCCTCTGTGGTCCTAAATGTATATTCCATGACTTTTTTTTTTTTTTTTTTTTAAAGGAGTGAAACCTCTGGACTCCACCCAAGCTTCGCTGGAAGCCATCTGTCGCAATAAATGTCTCAAACCAGCTGAGAAATACATTTCAGTTTGCGAAATTCCCTCACATTCCCCAATTTCCACAGAGTCTATCCTCTGTTACCTGACCTTCCTCGTCTGGAATTCACCACTCAAAAAAAAAACTCCATTTGCATTCCAGGAATTCCAGGACCAGCAGGAGCCCTGAAAACGATGACATATCACCCATTCGGATCTCCAGACTACTCCTCAAGCACTCACACAGAGGCCATGCTTGGGGAGGCCTCTTTAAGGAGCGCTTCACATATATTGATTAGCGGACCTTCTGGGAAAATTAACTGCCTCCAAAGTAGAGCAGGGTTTCTGCAAGTTTGACCAGGTGTAAATTAAGGTTTAAAGAACCTGTAAATTAAAGTAAGAATTGATTATCCGATGGATTTTGCAACCAAAACACACGTGTAAATAAAAAAAACTGTGGAACATAACTGGGACGACTTCTCAAAGATTGTATCATTTCTTTAAGCTTTACACTCAGATCATTTCACTGGAAGACAGTTTTAAAGGTTTTTCAGTAGCCTGTGAATTTGTGTTTGATATAGTTCAGTTACCTTTTTTGCATTTGCTGCCATCTTAATCTTGCGTTGTTTTCTTTAATCTGTGTCTAAATACGAAGTATCTAAGGTAGCTAAAGTTGGGTTTGATGGTACATGCTGGAAAATGAAAACTACCTGTAATTAGTTGTACATTTGCCTGCTACAGGTTTGATCTAAAATGAGCCTCGTCACTTTAAAGCTGGAAGCAAAGACTTCAGTAAAGATACTTCACCAACGGCTGCAGGTATGATTCATTTTCCTCATCATTTCTTCACGTTTATCAAATTACTACAGCAGATCGTGGTAAATAAGTTGAAATATGAACATTTTGCTTCCACCCTCTCCTCGATTTGAATACATTACATTCTTATGAACACGTCTTGATAGAGACCGTTTGGCCCGTAACCCTCACACAGCCTAAATCACTCCTGAAGTGGACTTCCTAACAGGGCTGAAAATAAACAGCGGCGATAAATATCCTGGCTGTCCAGTGTGACCCTCATCCTTCTTTTTAACGGGCAGCAGCCAATAGACCGAGGCCAGCTGCATTAATTACAGCTGCTACGGTGAGCGATGTGGCCGCACAAAGATTGGATACTGAACTGGAGAGTTCACACTCAACGGCAGAAATATCAGGGGGGGGGGGTTACGATTTAAAAAAATGTCCATCCTGTCAGAATTGAGTGCACCACAGCAGCATTCTACACTGAGTGAATGTGACAACTTGCAACCAGTGAAATTACAGCAAACTTATTGTTTGAACCGTAAAACGCCCAACCGGTGAGAAACACGACGGAACCGAAATCAACATGAATGAGCAGCGGTTGGCGGATGGAAATGAGCTATAAGGTTACCCATCCAATCATGACAGTCCGTCTGTCAGTGTGTGTATTTGTGTTTGCACTCGTGTGTGTGTGTGTCAGAGATGGGCCATAACTCTGCTGGACAGGCTATAAGACTTGCGGTCGTGATCTTTTGCCTGGCTCCGTAATGAAGCACTGTGGAGCGATTACCCTCACACACGCACCACAAACACAACGTTTGGCCATGAAATGTGACATTTAAAGCTGCAACTGGTTGGACTGTTGGGCAGACACTTGTGGAGATGGACTCTCAGACACAAGCAGTGCTCAGATTATCTGAAGCCTACGGGGGGGCGTTAGAAGGCCGGAGCTGCAGTGAGAAAAACGAGGCCACAGCATCCGGGAGTCTACAGGGTCAAACTAAGGATAAATACGGGTCATTCCACAACAACCAAGACCACTTCATGTCTTGGATTTACTTGAAATTAAATTGAAAACTTCTATTAAATGTACAGGGGCCTTGCAAAATCCTGTAGCTCTACTGCCAATTATCTACAAGTTATGATTTTTTTGGAGTTTGTGTGTTCAAGGCCCTTTTTTGCTGGACTGGATTGGAATTTGTACTGAACAATCAAAGAAACCCCAAGAGTAATTTAATGTAAATAGCTAGTTATTGAATGTTTTACAGTAATACAATTAATAAAACTGAATATAATTTTACCAAAGAAAAAGATTCTTTAAATTTGAAAAAAAAAAAAGATATATCCAATAGTTTCCACTTTCTTGCGGCCAAATATTGATCTCGATTAATATTAAATTAGATTAGATTTTGATATCAATTCTGTGTACGAATATAGATCTATCACATCTAGAAGTTAGTAGGTCCTGCATCAGAAAATGGGAGCCACAGATCTTGCTAAACTTAGCTGCAGCGCTAAAAATACCACTTTAAGATATTTTGACTGTAATTTTACCCAAGGCTCATTTAAATTTCTTTAAACCTTTTTTATGAGTAACTATTTATATTCATTGCAGATATATACAACGTTAATGTTCAATGTTATATTTAATAATTTTATGTAAACGATCACTTCTTACACTTGTAACACAGGTCCTATGAAGTTAACAGAATGGAATGACCAATACATTAAAAGCAAGATCAGATAAACCACGAAAATCAACAAAATATACGCCCGTCCCATCTTCTCGAGAGCCGATTAGAAAATCAAAGCACTGCAATACAACAGCGAAGAACTGTCCAAACAAGTTAAGAACAATAAAAGTATAAAGAAGGAAAGGTTAAATGAAGCCAGCTTTCATACCTGCACTGTGTGTTTACATTTATCCAGAGAGCTGATAAGGATCCATGCTCCTTCCCATTAACATCCTACTCAGCCTTCACCCATTTTCACTTCACACGGCGAGCTGTTATTTGTTCACCTTTTCAGACTACATTTATCAGTGCAGCAATTCTGTGCCCCGTTGTCTTGCCTGTGAACAAACTCTACCAGCAAACCAGGAAAAACAATGCAGCACAAGCAGACTAATCATGTTTGTGGTCTCCTTAAAACCACATTTTTAGGAGGGCCATGTTAGAGCCCCTTTGCACTTGTTGCATCTCCGGAGGTGATTTGTTCCAGCAATGTCGCCAAGATGCAAACGTAATCTTTACTACTCCCAAGTGGAACTACATCAGTAAGCGCTCTGTGATAATAGCCACTCGCTGAAATTACATGGAAATTAGCCCTCTTTCTTGCACTTTCATCTGATCCCTGATCAGTTCAAGCTGAATGATCTGTATGTGTGAGGGAGTGGCGTGAGCGAGAGGCCAGTGAAGACGATTCAGCTTTTACATTGCTCGTAGTCCAAACATGAAAGTCACCCATGTGTTTGTGTTAGTTTATAGATTTTCTCGCATAGCCGGACCCATCTCCATAATGCTGTGTCAGCGCTAAAGAAAGGTGTAAGCGCTAAGCACAGGATGCAGCAACGGTGCACTTGTGAAAATAGATGGTGCAGATAGCGGGAGGGGAGGAGAATGCCGGATGCTGAAATAGGCGGTCAATGGCAGACTTACACGCACAGTCTACATCCAGTGAGTGGTTATTATAACCGTTCTTCTTCTAATAATTTTTGCCGTTAACATAGTAGTTACCGCCACCCTTCTGGACTGCAGTAGGGCTGACCCTAATTTGTACACGGCCTGGGTAAACCAAGAGGGTCTGCCATTTTGACTTGTGATTTGGCCAACGCATGTATATGGACAACGTCTGAATACAAGACATGTGTAAATGGGGCCTTAGCTTCAGTGGGATCCTCCACATAGAATCTAGGGACTGCAGCACCTTTGATGAAGACGCGTAGTTTAGCTTTTGTCTCACACCCACACAGTCAACCCACCCACCTGCGACTCAAACAGCAGCTTTACTGCGTGTTCACTTCAGGTGAATCCAACCATGACGCTCACTGATGAGGGCCTCTTTGACCTGTATTAAGAACACCTTAAACCATAACTAAAAACCTCTCACACACACACACTTCTTTTACAAGCCTGTTAACTACAGAGTGTGTGTGTGGTTGTGAGAGAGAACAGCCTTTTTTTTGGTGAGCTCATCACAGCCACTGCGTTACCATGGTGACACAGCCAGCTAGCGGCTATGTGACATGATGAGAGAGAGACAGAAAGAGGGAGGGAGGGCATGGCCGATGAACATACAGAGGGACAATGCAAACAGAGATAAATGCACAGAGCGGCCAGCTTGTGTGTGTGTGTGTGTGTGTCCTCATGGTATTGTAGTTGTGGCTGAGGCCAGCAAATCTGTTAACCAGGTCTCCACTGTGCTGCTGCCAAACATGCAGCTACTATCACCAGCAGCTGCTGCTTTAAACAGGTACAACGCCAGGCCGACACTGACCTTTAAGTCAAAGTCAAACACCAGCCGAGAGATCTATTAATACAAACCAAGAGTAGAATGGTCCCAGCTTCTCAAATGTGAGGATTCACTGCTTTTTCTTGTCTTACATTTAAGTAAACTGAATTTTGATGTTTTGTACCATCTGTCAGGCAAAACGAGACATTTGAAAGATGTCATCTTGAGCTCTAGGAAATTGCGATGGTCATTTTTCACCCAACATTTCTCCGTATACACTCGTTAGTTGCAGCCTGACCGTCAAAGACTTTGCCATACCGTTTATATTGAAGTATCTGTCCCTTTGCAAATCAATGCACAGGTTGGCTTTAGATACATTTTAGATTTCTATATTACATTTGCTCCGATGAAATAACCTAAGCTTCAGTATTCTAATCGATGACATTGTCAATAAACCAAAACAAAATATTGATCAATAATGTCACTAAATATCTAGAAACAGGACATGGGTTGCTGCACCGAAACATAGCACCCTGAAGAGTTATTCTGGAGCACTGAAATCTGGAAATAGCTGATAAAATAAAACAAAATCTGATCACGCATCCCTCTGAAAACAACCCAGTCGTTCTAACCAGACCACAGGAAACCCACTATCTCCACGCACCACACACTTCCTGTCGGCTTCCTGCTTCCTGTGCAACAGGGGAAAGGAGGGAGTGGCCGCTGATGTCACGGCGAGACTGCTTACGTGCCGTGTTCACATCCCAGAGGAAAGAAGGTGGACACGAGCTACCAGCTTGTAAAAGCCTTTCCCCTCAAACTCAGCCAGTCAGTCGGTGCAATCAGAACTAATAGCATTACATAGTGCGGTATGACTACAAATAATTGCTTTCATTGTCTGTTATCCTTCTGATTTTTTTTCTGCATACGAAGCAAAAGCAACAATACAGTATTGCTCCACTACTGGGCAAGTTTTTTAATTAAGCTGTAAGGAAACCATTGACCAGATGTGTGGTAACTCTTGCCGTAAACCTGTACCCTTTAGTTTCCTGCAAGTGTTACAACCCCCCCGTTTCTCAGTCTTTCCTCCTTAAGCCACAGTGAGGATGCTACACTGGATATCGCAGTACACCAACACATTGACATCCTATACAGCCATGCAATATACAGTGGAGCTGAGGAACATATTGAGAGCCATATTTAGACACGCTGGTTGTATTTTTAGCCACAGTTCTCCACCATATACGTATCTGCTGCTCAACACTATGTCCTTTCAAAGCACCTTTTCCTTTAAATCAACCTTTTCCTCAAGATCAAGATGAGATCGTCCTCCACGTCAGTCAGCATGCTGTACGGCACAGTCGTACGAAGTGATTCGTGTTGTTTTGTCACACCGTGCAGTAACAGGCAAAGTCAGCTTTCCACAGGTATAGCCTCCTCATCTGCAGGTTTCAAAGACCAATTCAAGACAGGAAGCGGCTAGCGTTTAAGACCATCTCAACAAGCAGGAAAAAAAAAAAACGACCAACGACAAGAGAAACAAGCGGTTTGCACATCAAAATGAATCAGCAACATAAGGTTAAGGAATTATACCAGGACAGTGTACATTTAAATACAAAATCTTTGGATCTGTTCAGCTGAGCAGACTTGATAAGAAAAAAAAAATGTCATACTGCGTTAACCTTGTAATGTTTGCCAAGATGTCCAGCGCTCCTACAACTTAAAAGTTCTATAAAGTCTATTTAAGGCTTTTATTTGTTTAAAAGTCTTAAATTTAGATCCAATACCTTTTCTAAGATCCTCCTAATCTGTGATCTACATGCTGACAAGCAATCAAGCCACAGTGTAGGTGTGTGCAAAGTTAATAACTAAACGTATAACATAATATTTGGCAGCCTAGAGAGATCTTGAGGTCAGTGGAGTTGATTTGGTGGTGAAGAAGAAGGATCGATGGAGCACTGGATGGACAAAAAAGCTGCCGTTCCCGTTTTAAACCATAAGCCTCTCTTGAGTTGCTCGGAGAATAAAGTGGGAAAAGAAATTCCATAGGTCAGCACTCAGTACAAGCTGTAGAACAGTCTTACCTGCATCACGCAAATTAAAATTTTTTTTAAAAAAAAAATAAATTAAAAAAAAGGTGGAGGTCAACAGGTCTGACCCTAAACTCAAACCTTTTCCTGATAAGAGAGACAGACAGGTTTACATGAGTCAGCGCTTATCCAAGGCAAATCACACTTAAAAACAGGAAGTGCCCTCATTTAACGACAAATGCCCCGGTCAAGGAAAATGTCAACATAATATATGTCGGACCTGCCTGATAACAACAATGTCACATGCAACACCAGGCTTATATAGTGCTGCCTTCTTACTACAACACTGTCACAGCCACTTCATGAAGTCATGACTACATACTGCCTGACTGAACAGTGAGTGAATACTGAAAGTACTTTTGTACAGTGATATGAATTATCTACTCTAATCATGCATCTTGCCCTGTCCCTTGCTCTATAGACAAGGTCTGCTTGTCCTGTACTATTTGATGCAGCATGGACTCTTACTGTGTTAGATATGTGACCCCAACACTCTAGTTTAATCCTTGTTTAGGCTCAAGCTGCTAGTGCACCAGAGCTTGTAAATTAGAATGATCAAGAGCACACGTAGAGTTTGGGCATCAAGGACTTGTTCCAAATTTATTAAGACCAAGACTTAAGTCACAAACTTGCTTTTCGATACTGCCCTCTATATCACAGGTTATATTCAGGGTAATCTTGACATCAACTTTTCCCTTATAAACAGCTTTCCAAGCAACAGGAAGTTCTGGATATCAGCCTACAGCATCCAAACTCTTTTTGGGGAGGATTGCTGCAGACTGTGCTCACAATTTTTTTTAAACAGTGCATCTCTTTAAACAGTACTGTCTGAGGACATCATTTTTCAGTGACATGTAGCAGTTACTCAATGCAACCATATTGTGAATAGCAAAGGTCTGATCTGGATGAAGGCATTAAACCAGAGGCTGCATTAGTGTTAAAACATACGAGGACAACTAATAATGTGTTTGTATCCTGAACAATGTCCATCCCCACCACACACACACACACACACACAAACAAACAGAATACTACAACTTACAACCGGGCAGTGTGAACCTGGACAGCCTAAATACAAAAGTGGAGCAAAGTAAACATTCCCACAATTTTTTGGATCCAAATAAAACCAACGGTTGGTGCGATTGCATCTGAATTGCAGTACATGTATTGTGCTACATCTTTCAAGCCTAGTGTTTATTTAATTCTGCAACAGTAAGCCCCACGTCTCTGCCTGTGGCGAGTCCCCACGTGACACGAGTACCCGTTATGTTATAATGAGCCCCACGGCCCCACCATGAGTCCCACAGCAGGACTTATTCAGTTTGGGTTGCAAGATTAAAAAGTTTGACAACCTTTGCTCCAGACTAATCACCCACGCACAGCTAATCTAATCACACGAATGATCTCACCGCTCTCTGAGGCAGTTTGGTCCAAACTACAGAAATGAAACGTTGTCAATTATCAGATAGATGATTCTGTGTGTGGTAGATCAAATAAAAAAAAAATAAAAAAATCAGTGTCAATCCCAGATCATACTGTAAAACAGTATTACAAATGTCGCGTCGTTCGTGTCCAGCTACACTCGAGAGTAGTCTAGACAGTGTGAAGGACACTTGTGCAGCTTGGGGGCTCCACCAGCTGACATATGGGGTAGGGTGTGGCGTGGCAGGGAAGGCCATGCATCTGCTTACATTTAATCACGTACTGCCGGACTCAACTCTGAGCAGCAACGCTCCTTGTGCAGTGAGACAATTACAGCCTCGAGAACTTCTGGAGTGGGTTAATCATTCCTCACAGAATGGAGACGTGTGTGTGTGTGTGTGTGTGTGTGCAGTGCACAAACCCTGGCCAACGGCTGGCCAGCTTCAATCCTGATACATTAATCGGCTCAAGAAGAGGAGAGGGGACCCTGTGCCCCCCCCCGGTCCCCTTATCCAAGGAGCGGTGGGGGTGGGCTGCCCGCCTAAAAAACGCTGCAGCTGACGCAATCAGAGTCAGAGCTATAAATCAAAACTACTTAGGCGTGAGATGCACCAGTTGAGGAGTAAGGATAGATTGTTATTGACTAACTCCTTAAAGACGAGAAACATCAGCAAGCCCTTGCCGCTCTCTGGCTGCTAGCTATATCTGAATCCTGCAGGGAGGAGTTCCTTATCCTGGCATGTTATTAGTAAACAACCCCAACCTGAGTCTAGACTGGCCTTTTAATTATAGCACCGTTCCTCAATGTGTTGCAGGGTCAAATTATTGCTGGTCAAGCGAGCAGCTCGCACCAAACTAGCTAGTGTGAGGACAATGCAGAGAGCAACATGGTCTGCATTCTGCACTGGCAGGGAGATTGTGTTTTGGTTCGCAGGCTGGTAGCATCTTTGCTGCGAGTGCCCTACCTGGAATAAGCGTGTACGCCCCAGCGTGTTGCTAATACCTTAAGCTTTTATCCATTTGCCCTGCGTATCAAACAACCTCGCCGTGTTACTGGGGTTGTCAGCCATTGCAGGCACTGCTGCAAGCCCCGCTACACACAGCAAACACTGGCACAGCTCGATACATCACAAGTTTGGTTTGTCATTTAAAAAAGCAATTATACGTGTTGTACCAAATACCAGTAATTGGTTTCTTCTGTTTGACCCACTGGCAGGGTTCATGTTTGCTCTACAGGTAATGTGCTCGCTAACTAGTTAGCTAGCTAAGCCCGATACGTACTGGAGATAGCAACACACCAAACTCCATTCAAAATCTGGCAATTCAATGTTGCCACTCTTATCGCTCACGTTCGCATATCCGAAAATTCAACGTTACCTGAATATACTCAACAACTCGTTGGAATTCACTTCAAATTCGGTGTATTTATTATGCACAAAGCACGAACTGGTTCTATGAACTGTCAACTCTGAGAATAATTCCTACTATATAACGTTAGCGTGCTGTGGCTAAGTCACAAGCTAAACACAGCTGTGGGCGGTAGCTAGAAGCTAAGCTAACGTTACGCTCAAATGTTTCTCCAAGAAGGAATGTTACCGAAACATGGCGCTGATCTGTAGACAAATATTTACTTTGTCTGTTTAACGCTCACATATTCATTCAATGTCAAAGGCCGTATGCTGTACATATGGCGATATAGTAAATCACCAGATTTTTCAATGGAGTTTGGCATTCATTCTCCCCATGCACGTACGGGGACACCGAGTAAACCACGCTGCCCACAACAGCCTGGCTTTCAACATGTTCAAGCCAAGTCTTGGTCAGCGTTACGGTCTCCCATTCACCCGGGAGAGGGCCTTGTGGGTCCGCGGTCTCTGTCTCTCTTGCTACTCCGGGGTGGTCTCCTACCTCTGTGGGCCGGCTGATCTCAAACAGGTCGAGCCGGTTGGCGTTCCAGTGGTTGATGATGTCGGCCAGTTTCCTCCTCTCCTCCTCCCTGCTCCCCGACATGGTGGACAGCTTTACCGACCCTCTCCGTCCGTCTGAACTGTTGAATAACACTTCCAGTAACGTTAGTCCACCGGAGAAGCAACCGCCACCGCCGAAACCAAAAGGCTCAGGTGTGCCGTTTTCACGCCGGTACTTTCCGCGGTCTGTCTTCCTGCTCACCGACCGACCGACCGACCTGCTGTCTGTCTGATCTGATTCTGCTTCGCGTTCCTGGTGCGCCTCTGCGCGCTCCCGATACACTCTGGATGCATGACCGTGCACGCGCAAAACTGTTAACTGTTTGAGGCCCGGTAAACGCGATTCATGACGCTGCTTTACTAAAGGAGCTCTGGTGTATGGGGTTAATGATAAGTACTTAGTCTAGTAAGAAGGATTACGTCACTATGTGTTGATTAATTAGGGGGCTCATTTTTTATTGAAGCTTCCAACCGATTTATTTGACTAATTTTACCACATTAATGCTCAGTAAACCAATGATTATATTTTAAGAACATGATTAGATAAATATATTTGTTTGCACTTTAAAAATACAATCAATATGAAAATATATGATGTGTACAGAAATAAATATACAAACAAACTTTCACCAACATTTAATCAAATTAATGTAAAGTAAACAAAAGCTTGTGCAGGAGAGGTATTCAGATACAAGCTTATATAAGAGACTTCTAAAAGCTGAACAGAATTACATTAAATAATACAAATAATAATGCATGGAAATCAACCTAACAATAATAATATGTAACTGTATTTGAATAGGTTGAAAAACATAGCCTATATATGGAGACGGCTTTGGGTCAGAGGTAGTGCCATTGGTGAGTGTGCGTGAATCATAGACTGTATATAAGAAGGGTGTGAATGTGAATTAGTTCAGATCCTGATGGGCAGGTGGCACCTTGTATGATAGCCTCTGCCATCAGTGTATGAATGGTGGTTGTTTCAGGATTATCGTTTAATATGTTATCATGGCACCATAGATGTACTGTATATCTGAGGCGTAGGTTAGCTTGCTGCACAAATACACTATTTAAAGCTCCTTACAATGAATATTTTAAAAAAAATAGTTTGAGATGGACCATGTTATTTTATATAAAACACTGCAGTTGTTATCCCCTAGAAAATGTAACTTCTCTCAGTTATCTATCAGAAATATTTCCATCTCAAACAGTGGGAGAGGAACATTCTTTGTGTTTTCTGTTGTCACATTGTCTCCTAATTCAGCCCTAGCCTGCAAGTGATGAATACCACACAGCACTGCCAAGTCCCTCTGTCCAACAATACACACACACACACACACACACACACACACACATACACACACACACCTCTGCACTGTATCCTCATAGGTTTATGAAGCAAACACAGGCATCCATACACAAGTTAGTTTTAGGAGTCAGTAGAGATAAGGAGACAGTTTGTTTATATTATGGCCGTATAAAGAAAAATGTATGGTGATCCATTCCACAGTTTTATAAGGAAGACAAACCAACTCTCCAAATTGCAATGATGTGTACGGAAACCCGAATTAGTGACTAACTGTGACACAGCATGGAATGCTGAGTCCAACATTTTACCGTACTGCGATTTAGCAAAATTAGCAAAATGGGATTAGATTAACCTCTTTTTTTCCCAAAACAAATCAACTTCTATAAAGAGCTTTTAGAAAATCAATCGATAATGTATCACTTTTCATGATACAAAAGCAGCAGTCTTCATTTTTGGGAATAATGTGTAAAACACAGTCCTCTGCTATGAGCAACAGTACGTTTCTCACCCCACAGTGACAGTTGTGTTTTCATTGTTTCAAGAAAAATAAGGCAATATACTAAAATACAGTAATGACCTTTTAAGGCAGTAACCAAACACACACACACATCCTATCTGTATGTATGGGTTGGATGAGCCATTGTCTGCAGTCTCACCTAACTGATAACGTGTGTCACTGCAGGATTTCTTCCTTCCTGTGGACACGACATAACATAATTAGCAAATGCTGGTTTCCTGTCTGTGTGTTGTTGGGGGTAATGGTGTGTGTGTGCATACGTGTGTGTATGTGTGTGTGTGATTGTGTGTAAATGAGCAACGGAGTGCCCCATCTATGCAAACACCAGCTCTTTATTAACACACGACTGTCAGTGACTCTGAAAGGTCACAGAATATCAGGCAGATACATGTGAAATGTCAGGAATACAGCGGTGACGGCATCTACAGAAATAGCTGGTTCCGCGGTGTGGTTAGTCATGTAGGCAGACAGGGTGAAGAACAGTAGCCTCGGCTTCTTATAAACACATTAGTCACCGTGACTGAATTTGTGGGTGTTGGTGTAAATGGATGAATACATGCGCTGACATAATGTGTGAGTAATGAATGAAAAATAAGCTTTTTATCAGAGCAGCTGATCTGACAGTGGTTTAAAAATGTCTTCCTCTTTTTAAAAAAAAAAAACCTAAACAACAGCAAATAAATCGAAATACTTCTTAATTCAGCTTAAATCTTTGTGTAGCAGGATTTTATTTCTTCAAAAAAATACTGGAAAATGAAAGTTTTATGAGAGAAGCAGTGTTGGAAAGTACTTTACTTGGTGCTTTATATGTCTACTCCAAAACATTTCAGAGGAAAATATTGTACATTTGACTCCACTTAATTTATCTCCCAGTTAATATACTTACAGATTAAGATTTTCAGATTAATTTAAGATAAAAACATATGATAACCTTGATAAAAGACTATGTTAAAAACATTTTTCCCCGTACTTCTTGGCTTGTGGCCCCTCAGAAAAAAATCAGTGTCTGGTTTTGGATGGTCATGAGTCTTTAGCAGCTTCCTCAAAGAGGGATTTTCTCCTTAGATGGTTCCATTTACAGGGGACATATCATGAAAAACTTACTTGCAGTGCTTGTGCATATACATTTGGGCATCTGGAGTGCCTACCAACCCAAAAACTGTGAAATAAGAGAACCAGTCAGTTTTTATGGGATTCTTAGATCAGAAAAAGTGTGATTCAACAAGACATTCAGATTTGGCTCCCCTTCCCCTGTCTCAGGCTCATTAGAATATACGCCTCCACTCATCTGAGTATCTGCACCCACGGCTTGAGAACTATCTTTGCAAAGGTGCGTCATATGTTCCTCGCTAAACAAAGCAGACTAGGCTTTTTCAGGACGGGGTCTTAAAGAGACAGGCACTAAAACGGAGCGTTTCATACAGAGGGTGAATACAGGTATTGTCAGACGGACAGTATGAGGAAAACAATGTGGGCTTTTTTACATTAAAGAGTGTAAACATGTTCGAGTAGAAATCCAAAATAAAAGTATGAACCTGAAAATGAGCATAATATGTCACCTTTAAATAACTGATCAAGTTACAAAAAGGTAAGGCTCACTAATATTTCACAAAAAAGCAAAGATTTGAAAAAAGTCCGGAAAAATGTATATCAATTTATTTTTTTCTTCCTTCCTGCTTCTTCAATCATCTCACAGCCCCTGAGATTTATCTTGTGACCCTGTGGAGGGACCTGACCCTTAGGTTGGGAACCACTGGACTAAAATACCACACTGTATATAAAGTAAAAGTAAAATGCCACTTACACATTGATGCATTAGTGTTAATAAGCTAATAATGTCACATATAATAATATATCAGAACAAAAACGTATTCCATTAAGTACATTTTGCATACTTCTGCACTTGTACGTAAGTAAGATTCTGAATGCAGGAGTCCTTATAATGGTGTATTTTTGCATTGCTGTATTTGCACTTTCACCAGTAAAGAGTATCTTCCTCTACCAGTGGTGAGAAGACGTGAGAGTTGTTGCTGAAGTCGTTTGACATCAGCAGCAGAAGTGAGAAACCACAACAGGAAACCAACTTCACCAGATAGCCCTGCCACTTCCTGTATCTGTGATGTTGTCACTGTTTCAGTCACCACACACACACCCACACCCACACACACACACACACACACACACACACACACACACACACACACAC
>NW_022280055.1:4228458-4237034 GCF_004355925.1 Anarrhichthys ocellatus | reverse complement strand
ACACACACACACACACACACACACACACACACACACACACACACACAACTCAGAAAGCTCACAGACAGCAGTCACACAGACATGTTTATGTCCTGGTAATAACTGTTAACTGGAGGAGTCAAGTTCTGATAAGCAGCCACTGCTTTCATCATTTGATTCTTTGAATTTCACACACTCGGAGAGGAGAATCCCACGCTGGTTTGATGTCCCCGCCTGCCTGAATAAGCTACTTATCACTTATTTTATCTCCTACTCTGAGCACAACAACCTTCTCTTGTCTGTTAGTTTTTAAAATAAACGATGATAACATTTAGGAATGCTATGCAGTCCACTCCTAATCTTACTTGCAGTAACAGTTTCAACAAAATCTTTGTGGATGTAAAAAGCACAAAAGTAAGATTGTACTTGATGCAAACAAAGTCTAAAGGCAAAACAGTAACAGCCTTCAACGCAAGGGAACATTTGATAATGGACTTCTGAGGAAGTGGTTCGGCACTTAATCACAAAGATAGAGTACAGTATGTTCACGAGCCTCAGTTTTAGTATAAGCAAATTTACATGGAACAAAACAGTGTGATTGGAAAAGAAGAAGTTGACTGCGGAGTGAACTCGTCAAAACGAGGAACAGCAAGGTGAACTAAAATCAGTTTGTTAGGCTGAAAATATGTGGAAGGAAATGATTTGTTCAAAAGAACTCAATAATTCACATCCCAACCTTTAGTAAAGTGAGGACGATATTATCTCCTCTGGCTTAAGAAATAACAACAGGTGGGTTGAGTCTGAATGCACCTTAAAGGGTCATTCACCCAAATGACAAACAGGATATGTTTTCTAACCATGCAGCTAGTATTTAGCCATGCGAGCACATAGCAATCTGTTGATTAACCACTTTGGTTTACACTGAAATATCTCGACAACTATTCAATGGATTGTCATTAAATTTTGTACACAGTCATGTTCCCCAGAGGATAATTCCTATTGATTTTGAAGTACCTCTGATTTTTCCTTTAGTGCCACCTTTAGATTGGCATTTGTGATTTTGAGTGAAATGTCTTGACAACAACTGGATAGATTATCATGAAATTTGATACATTCATGGTCCCCAGAGGATGTAAAGTAATACCTTTGGTGATTTTTACCTTTTGTCTAGTGCCATCATCAGTTCAATATTTAAATTCCTACAATACTTGGATTTATGACCAAATACCTGTGAAACTAACAGCATTCCCATCAACCTCCGCTGTGTTTCATGCCAATTGGCGAATGTTAGCATGCTAGCTGACGAAACTAAGATCCTGAACATGGTAAACACTATAGCCTCTAAACATCGGCACGTTGGCATTGTGAGCATTTTAGCACGCTAACGTTAACATTTTGCTCAAAGCACCACTGTACTACCCTGACACGCCAAGTGATTTGTGACACAGAACCATCTGAGAAGCAGGCATTGGAGACTGTTTGGAAAAGGGCAGGCACTTTCAAAGAAAAATACTTGGGAGATGAATGGATGAACCATCCGTCAATCAAACTCTTGCCTCGGCAAGTCTGGAGAAGAGTGAAAACATCTTTTCCATCAAGGAAAGCCCTCAGTGTCGTTCTTTGCTCTTCTTTCAAGTAGGGAATACTCTCCAGTTCTGATAGAACTGAGGCCATTGCAGCATCTACGCTAACCTCTTCAGCAGCCACCATTGTTGTTTAGAATGAACAGTCGCCTCTCCGTGTCGTTGGAAGCAAGGCAAGATGGATTTACGCGTGATCTTGCGATATCGTGAGAATCCACGGTAACCTCTGCACAGCCTCACATAGCTACTCACATTGGCTGTGGACCTCTACTAGCTTTGCGTCTGTGTCTAATTCTGACCGTCTACTGCGACAATCTTTGGAATGCAACAAAGAGACTCGTCATCGAAATGTTATTTATATCAACGAGCCGAGTAGGGTGAGACCCGACCTCCTCACTTCGTATTTCATCATGTGTTCATGAGCAGGAATGCTGCTTAGTCTCTGGCCACTCACCATAATATATCATCATCTGTGTGTCGTTTTAAGGCTGTTCAATTTATTGTCGTCATGGTGGATGGTCACCTTTTTAAATCATCAAATCTATACTCTACCGTGGAGCCGGCATTAAAGATACTGTTTGGTCAAGAGAGCCAGATAATTAATATGGATGGATCAAGATGAAGAAGAAGCAAAGTAGAGATATAAAACAGCTCATCACAAATGTATGTAGACGAGGGGAGGAAGAGGATATGTGGAGGGTGAGAATAAGGCTGAACGTGACCTTGTGTGACATGTCCTTTTGTGAATGATAGACTACATGTTTGACCTGCGCTTCAAGGTCAGCACCTGCTCTCACCGACTGTTAATCTCAAACACAAAAGCACAGTTTATACTCCAAACTTTTCACCTTATCAGACCTTGGTTCTTTTAACAACCGGCAACCCTGACATAATCTTTATCCCACTGATTTCTAAGGGAAATGAGGGTATTATCTACAAGCCCAGGTTATCATGAGCAGACCACGCTTCTTAGGAAGACAAGAAAGCAAAAAAGTAAATCTTGAACGTCATAAATGCTCAGACAGTTATTACACGGGGAGAAAGAAGGTTCTGAATTAGATGAAAAATCAGCTTTTCCTCTTTAAAATACTTGACTAGCAGGGAATGATACAATAAGTTACACTTATTGTGTGTTTATCATAATGCAAGATACTCAGGGCTAAACAAGGTAAAAGTATTAGCATTACAGTAAGTTCTTATCCCTCCTCTCCTCAGAACAACCTCCCAAAAACTCCCATTTACATTGAAAGTCTCAGCTCTGTGAAGTCTCCTGTAAAATATATCTGATCCTTTTATATCTTCAGTAACAAGGACATGTGATCAGACAGGCAGCTAAAAAATGCACCCTTCTCTCTACATGGCGGCATGATTCAGGGTGTTATCTCTCAACACACCTTTCTTTTTTCCTGCTCTGCTCTCACCATCTGTTGCTCATATTCCAAGAAATACATGTATTTCTCCCACACAGTGCAACAGGAAACATCTGCTGTAGTGAGAAACGTGGCCATACAGGATACATGCAGAGGCGGAGAGAGTATTGTATGAATTTAAAAGGTGTGAACAATTTTTCTGCTCTTATAATAGAAATAAGACAGCCACCCTCCATGTTTATGAACTGTAAACTGCTCATTTCTATAACAGGTGATGGGCTCATGTGACACAAAGACTCTGAAACTCTGCTGTGTAGCGTCCTTGCTGATGAGGGTCGTCCATATTCATCTCAGGGATCAGTGAAACGCTTCCAGTTTTCTTAAGGTCCCATTGCAACCTTCAGCTCCGGTAGTTTAAATACTCCCCAGTGAAACGGAATATTTGAGCGATGTACAGTCACAAGAAGGACTTAAATCAAATCCCTAAAAGTTGCAGATTTATTGATGAAAGGAATGAGGTTATGATGTTATTGGTTGAAATTGATTGATTCTAGCTTATAGGCACACATATTTTGTTTTACAGGAAGAAAAGATGATTCGATCTTCGTATAAAAATACAAAGAAATAGACCTTTTGTACGTTTGTTTTGCATATATTATTAAATAAGGGCAGAATATGACAAATATGATATGGGAAAAAGGCATGTTGGCATTGTATGTTTCGGCGAACCACGGATATGTTGAATGTCGACGTTTCCAAATCAAAAGTACATTTTAAATATATACTTTGTATTAGCATCGTATCACGCTTGCAGAAATGCACAACACCATATGGATAACGCTGTGAAAGGATTGGTTAGGTTCACGAAGCTGACAACAGTGCTGTTTCTCTGAGCTCATGAAACGATGACTTTTTAAGAGATACGTGGTTCTCACAGGACAGCAGCGCTACAAACACATGGTGATGATTAAACTAGCCAACAGTAGAGAAAGGACCTGAAACATCTAGCAGTCAAATGCAACATACACATGAATGCAGCAGTACTATGAATCAACAAAACATCACATATCAGAGCAAAACACGAACATTTATTACACTGTACCTTTACTTTTGATACTTTATGTATATTTTACTGATAATACTTATAATAGAGGTTTTGAATGCAGGACTTTTACTTGTCCTTTCACAGAGTGGTTCAACAGATCTAAATGCGTCTTCCACCACTGAATATACCAATGTTTACATACTGTACAATACATAAACTTGTGTGTAAACTATACGGTAACATTTAATCAAAAACCATAGCAAAACAAACATTACTAAGGTAAAATCATTGAGCTACTGCAAACTCTGTCTACATCAGTCTTTCTTCTGACTCAGCAGTCCTTTGTGGTGCTCCCTCCACATGACAACAAATCAATAAATGAACTTCGCCACCACGCCACAACACAAACATGCAACCAGACAGGCTGACTTCTGCATGCAGACGTGCATATGTTCCAAAAATGTAAAACACACACATGCACAGCACTGTGACTCATCGTTTTATGTTTTGTCCTCTGACATCCCCTCTTTCCCATGTGAATATCCTGCACTGTTAACTGTAACACATCAGCTTCTTTTGTTCATCAGACAAGCCAGCCATCGTTGGTCTCACTGAGAAACTTAACCACATGTTGTTAAGCCTACATGATTTACTATATATAGAGCCCATCCAGTTCACCTCCTATTATTATCAAAGAGCACAGCGTAGTTAGTTTTAATGGATTATTTCAGGTGGAATTGGAAGTCTTTGTCATGCTTTTTTCTAATATTCAACAAGCATGTGTACTTTTTCAATGTCATGCTCTTCTTTTCTTCTCCTTTTAATTTTCTTGTTCATGCCTCACTACACAGCACAAGTTGAGTTGGGGCACCGTGTCTGGGATTGTCCTAATGAGCTGCTTGAATAACTTTAACTGGCTTTGCAGCTTGATAAGGAAGTCCTCTTGATTAGCTGAATTCCTCACAGACAAACCTTTCTGATCTGTATGTATAGCATCAGTGTTGTCCATGTGTTACCATTACTTCTCTTTGACAAGTCAAGAACCAACATTATACAGCATTTAACAAAGACCAGAGATACTACACATGCATTTTGGTCAAGATTCAAATAAAATTGAAATAATGCAGAAATCTAACATTATGTTTCTAATCTCCCATCAGCAGGTTGAGAGGATCTCATTTGCTTACTAAATGTACCTACAATGCTATTTTTAAAGCATTTACATATAACATGCAAAAAGAAAACAAAAGGCGTTATTCAAAATCATGTATTCATGTATTTTTATACATTTTTATCATGTATTTGTTTGTGTTGGCAACACTGCCACAACTTTTTAATTAGATTTTTAAATTGAATGTTTTTTAAACTATTATTTATCCAAGATAATCCCATCGCCATTTACAAAAGGGTACCAGTCAAGATGGAAGCGGAAAAATTCTACACAAGCACCACATGAAAACACAAATAACAGATCATTATTTTTAAATAGGCGAAAAGTTAAAAACAACATAAAAGAAATCACATAAAAAGGAAACCAAAGAATTGTCATTCAGTTTCAGGACAAGTACATTCAGCACTCAAATAATCCTTAATCCTGTTTTAAAATCTGGCATGCTAATAAAACCATCTAGTTGGAATTGCCTCTGTAGCTCGACACCAAGACGAAGGTATAAAAACCTTTAAAAGCGCTTTCACCAAACACGGTGCAGGTTCTAGGAATAACGTACATAATTTGTCCGCATGATCGAAAGGCGCAGACACTGAAGTACAGTAAGGAAATTAGGCTCTTGTCTAGATGTTGCTTATATAATTGTATACTGCATAAATCACAGACCCATACTGGGCCTGTTAAGCCATTCCCATGTGTTCTGCATGGATAGTAGAGCTGCTGTGTGTACAGTATGCTGATGTGCTACAGGGGCTTTGCAGCAGCTGTTGATCCGTCCTGTTGACTGAACATCTATTTGTCATGAAACACAGTGGAAGTCACAGATGACACGGACTTCCCTCGTGGTTTGTTTTTCAATGTTATAATTACCGATAATCATGCAGTACATACATACAGCCTGTGATTGTTATGTTCATTCATTCATACATTTGTCATGCATGTGTGTTGGAACTTTGGCGTCGTTCGTGATACTAAAAAAGCCTTTTGCATGATCAGGAGATAACACATTTTTCCATTTCACGTAGGATTTTGGAAAGAATTTGTACATTAAAAGGCGGGGAAATCATTTCATGTTCGCTGCCAAAACTGGTCCCACATCAGTGGAGCATCCGCACTCTGGAGGCCAATGTGAAAGACTAAGATGTTCTTCTATACTAACCTGCCATCTTCCACCATGTTTGTTTTTCATTATACGAGTACGTGCTCACCAGATTATTCTAAACCAATTATAATGTTAACATGCGTCAACCCGAAACAGCCCTGCAGCTGTTTTAAGAAACCACGTTGAGAAAAGAATTCTCCACCAAAGCCGCTGATGCCTTTTCCAGACGCCTGTCAGCGGCCGCTCTGCCCAACACAAGCCCCACAAACATCTGTGAAACTCAGCTCCTCTCTGCGGGTTCGTCACCTCCTCCCTTCCTTTTCTCTGCTGTTTGTGTCTCTCACATCTCCTCCTTTTCTAGCATGTTGCTGCTGCTTTGCATCAACGCAACAGAAACTTAATAAGTCTCGGTGGGTTGCAGATGGTCAGTGCAGTGAGGCAGAACGAAGACGTTCCACTTTCACTCCGTTGCTGTTTAATTGGTTGTTCAACAGAGTGAAAGTTAATGGATCCGTTTGTTGCATTGCTCCATTACATTGGCTCTCACACAAAAATACATTTCCACATTTTGGTGGTGTAAACTGGTTAGCAGGACTCGTACACAAAGGAGGACTTTGCCCGTTTTCCAGCTTATTTCCATATATTAGTCAAAGAAGATATGCTGATGTCTGCTACAGTACCTGCCAATGTTCTCTTTATGGCACTCTGTTTATTTCACTGACAGACAGAAGAACTAAACTGAATTTTTAGCTCGACAGACAAGAAATACTTCACAGTATACAAGTGTAGAGGACATTATGTAAGTAGTATTCAAGTCCTTTACTTTAGTAATTGTACTAATACCCCACAAAAATTAAAATGAGTAAGTTTAATCAGGAAAATTTTAAAAATATCCCCTGTGGTTCTTTTTATTTATTTTATCACCATCATGTAAAAGCAGGATTTTTCAGTTGTAGTTGGTTGAGTGAGAGCTCATTTGTAACTATTAACTAATAACTAATAATTATTATTAATTACGGATTAATCTGCTGATTACTTTCTCTATTAATTGATTGATTTTTGGATTGTGAAAATAGTGAGTTACGTCAACATTACAAAAATAATTTAAATAAAATAATTCAAAATAATTCAAAGTAAAAGGAGCAAATCTGCACATTTGTGAAACTGGAACCATATATTGTTTTTCCTTGAAAAATGACTGAAACTAATACAAAATAGTTGCCAATTAATTATTGATTGGTAATAGTTTCAGCTGTATCTGTATATATTGTTGGGTAGTTTAATTTATAACAAAAACGTCATATTTTATAAGCTCTTGTTATGTGTTGTGTGCAAATATGAAGTGACTAAAGCTGTCAGATACATGGAGTGCAGTAAAAAGTACAATATTCAATAGAAAGTGGCATGAAAAGAAAAAAGACTCACGTAAAGCACAAGTCCCTCAAATCTGTACTTCAGTAAGTACTTGAGTAAATGTACTTGGTTACGTTCTACCACTTGGATTACTTCACATCTTACAACATGTTGTCAGAGCTTAAGAGCAACAAGAAGAGGGAAAGAGCTAGCTGAGAAGACTCTGTGGAGTATTTGTCTTATTTCTTTGTACTCAAAAGTATTTAATACACAAACACTCCCTTTTCCAAACAGATGGAAAAACGGCCAGGCGTCTCAGCCAGTTCTTGTGTTTTTCTCCACAACGGCGTCATTCCCATGAAAGTCCTCATTCAAACCAGGTGCAGCTATCATTCAGCCAGCAGCCAACTGCAGCCCATCCTCTGGTCTCTGGTCCCTGGTCTCTGGTCTGGTCCCTGGTCTCTGGTCCCTGGTCCCTGGCTCTAAGGTTGTTTACCCCTGCTGTATATATTCATAATATAGTTAACAAATGTAATTTCTCTGTTGAATCAATGAGCAGACCACCCAGAATATAAAGCTCATTAACGTTTTAGACACATTTAACAGGGATAGCAGGTCACACCACTCAAAGGCCTTGTTCGGTTGTAACGGTCAATTTATTGAATGGACCATAGCAACAGTGACAGCCGGAACAGTTCCCACAATGATTAAAGTGTTGCTACTTCCACACATGTTCAGACACAAGCACTGACGCTGATATTTACAGATGTTTGACTTTTGGTGGAGAGTTATCTTAATGGACTATATAGATCTACAGTGGAGTGACTGTGTTTTCTGACAGTGTGTATATCAGCTCTATTGTTCATAATGGAGGAGATGCTTTTAAAGCAAATCATTTTAATATGTTGATATTCATATTGTACCGAACAGTACATTTAAAAAAAAACAAAAAAACTTTAGCTTGAACTAGTAACTT
>NW_022280055.1:4220958-4225958 GCF_004355925.1 Anarrhichthys ocellatus | reverse complement strand
TTTTTAGTATCTCACTCTCCAACTAAAGCATTACTGCCACCAGTATGGACACAAATGAGACATGTTATCAAATCTTTTTTCTGAATTCTGCACACACAAACACGCTTTAAAATTTTTTTATAAATCCATTATTAGTTTCCATACTCCTGTGCTGTAGTTGTCATAAACCAGCATAACTCAAATTGTGCAATTGCAACCAGAGCAGTCCTGCCACATTTAATGCCATTTCTTCTATCCATGGTTCTACAGCAAATAAGCTAAATCAGAATTGTAATAACAAATAACACCAAACTTTGCACAAATCATCCTTATTTCCAGACAGGATTTAGACATTCTCAAAAAATCAACACAATCAGCCAGTCATTATGATCATGTGTGTATTTTTTATGCAGATTGAGATCCAGATGCTGACTCTAAAAATACAAAAGAAAAAACACACCTTCTATGAATAGCCTATTGTATTTAGATGGCTGTGCAGAGGGGCATGCACTACCTTAATGCTTTCTACTTCACCAGTGAATCACCGAAAGTAAACTTGTGTCTCTTTTCACTTTCTTTGGTCAAATTCGGTTTTCTAATCTCTCAGAAATGTTCCCCTCTGCGCCCACGATGCCTCCTGTTTCTGAGGCTGCACCAAGAAAAAAATTAATTAACACCAAGCAAAAAAAAGCAATTAATCAGCAAGTATTTCCTGCACTTCTCTGCTCCTTTCCAAGATCGTGATGAACTTTGAATCCACTGATAGTCACACTAACCCTGCCTCCTTTTCTTCTTCCTTTAGAAATAAAAAGAAGAAAAAAAACTGCTGGTGCTCTGCCATCCCTGCAATAAATGGAAACACTTAAGCTGCCTACGTTTCCCACAGTCCTCAGCTACAAGCAGGCAGAAAGGACTGTAATTTGCCTGTCTAATTACCAGGCTATTTTAAGTGTGTCTCAGTGTGTCTGTGTGTAGTTTGAGGGGGGAGACACAATGCACCACTGCACTATAACACAGTATACACACACATTGCAAACACCCTGAGCTTCACACAAATACGAGAATAGTAACACACACACACACACACACTGAGGAGCTCCCAGCAGCTACAATAAAGCTGTCAGAGTCTCTAGCAGCTCGGGGAAGAGAGCGGAAAAAGAGAGGATTGAGAGATAAATGGAGAGAGGACAAAAGGAGAGTTGAATAATTCATGGGAGTTTTTTTTTTTTTTTCTGAAGGAGCTTTCCTTTCTCATCATCTCTCGCTCTCTCTCTCTCTCTCTGGATATCTCCACCTCACGTACATACAGCACTGAGCACGGAGAGGATCTTCTTGCACTAAACCTTGATAATAGTTTCTTATTGACTTCACACATTCACTGTACTGCATGTTCTGTGAGCCTCGCATGACATATGTTGTAAATCAGATTTATCAACCCAAGATCATGTTAACAACGTGTCATCAACTTGGCAATTAAAAGTTCCTTCTCTTTGTTTTAAACGTTGTTCAGCTAAAATGTATGGACTTCTGAGACTGGGATGCCGAACCTATTTTGATTCTGTTTCTGATTCTGATATGGAGTACCAACATCATATTCAATATAGTAATGATAAGGCAATGGCACCTGGCAGGGATGAAGTGCAACATACGTAAAATCCCTTGAGAGGTAAAAGCGTTCATCGGTCGGCCCACACTCCACGTTGGTTAAACATCTCGACAACTATTAGATGCTGTCTTAACTTCGATCTGATCAGATCCACCAGGTTGACTTTTGAGTGACAGATTGCCATGACATTTGGTTCCACACCTATACTGTACATGTTCCCCTCAGGATCAATTGTTCCCCCAAGGAGGCTATAAAGTGTCGTCACAGCTTCATACTGAGTCGTATTATTGGGGTACAACACATTTGCAGTAAAATCTGGTCTGCAATCGCCAAAAGGCTCAGTAGTTGGTGCACAATCACAAACCACGATGATCTCTGATTCGTTTCACTGAGGTGTCCGCAGTCGGCGTTGGGTTGGAATATATTTTATACGGAAAAAAAAGATATGAGGAATGTGGATCGTGTCATTACATGAATCTGCAAGTCGTTAGTCGACTTACTTGGTGCGAAAGAGGAGACTTGGGGAATTCCATTTTTTTAAGAAACTTAAACTAAATTAGGTAATCCATACAAAACGAACTATTTTTCGTCCCAAAAAGTTCTGAGCACCTAAGCGGACACCATCCCTTTATTTTAATGGCGTCTGCTGTAACCCTCCAACATCGCAGTGTCTCCCCTCAACAGCCTTGCTTAGTGCTAATTAGCAAATGTTGCTGGATTCAGGCTATTTTTGATTCAGCATGAACTTGGAGAAATCAGAGTCTAAAATCTGAACTTTTATTCGTCTGTGAATAAGAAATGGGGAATAGCCCACATACCTCCTCCTCCTTTTTTACAAAATGATGAAAAGATGGTTGGATAGTGGGAACAGCTTTTAAAGCACACATCCAAATCTTGGCATTACGTGCACAATAGAATAACGACATACAATGTATTTTTCAATGGACAATTTATAGATGTGACTATAGACCTGACACGAATGGCAATATTATCATCAGAGTAAGCATCACATGCTCTCTAAATCTGCACATTTACTGGCCTTATATTCTTACAACTCCTTTTAACATCTGTTACTTATAACTTTTATTAAACTTTACTTGTATCTCGCTGTAAACTGCATTAACTCAAACAGATAGCAGATATGAAACGATGAAGCTTTTATAATTCATTTTGTAAATCTGGCTTTAACATGACCCTGAAAGTACAGCGTTCAGTGCACAAGAAAAACAAGCACATTTCAATCAAATCTAAAATCAGATTTTAAATAGATAACTTGTGCCTAAAAGTATTTATGTCAAATGGAAATTGTCATGGTTCTTGCCATGACTGAAGAAAATGATTTGCTTTACTGAACTCCTTTTGAGATGCAAACACACACATATTTCTCCCTGTCTCTCTTTCTATCTGCTGTGTGTGTGTGTGTGTGTGTGTGTGTGTGTGTGTGTGTGTGTCATTCAGCTAAATAAAGCTGCGGAGTGTCGGGCTCAGCATCTCTGCATTGCCTGTTCATTGTGCTGCTGGGAAGGCAACAGTAGCAACCCCAGGGATGATGCACCATGTCAGCAAACACATAACAATGGATTGTCTGGTGTGTCTCTCCTATACACACACACACACACACACACACACACACACACACAGACACACACAGTCACAATGGATGTTTTGGGCTGTCACTAGTGTAAAACACTAAGCCTGTTTCCAACATGTGGCCTCATACAAACAAGACGCATACACAAATAAATACTGCCAGGGACAAAAACAACAACCCCAAAGAAACATCTGTCTAATCAGAAGTAGGCCTTTTTTAAAATACATTTCCTGAAGTACAACTATATTGTGCTGGGAAAAAGTAAACGTAAGTATGACATTGTTATGCTGGATTCAGACTATTTATGTCACTTTTTCAGATTTAATTGATCATGGGGCCTGAAGCTGGTGCCATCATATCTGGACCTTAACCATTCAGCTTGTGGACTTTCATGACATCGGGTGAGAGGGATAACAACAATCATGGTGTCCAAAATGTCTCAGTCTTGTCGAGATACAGCACTTAAAGGCAGACAAAGAAGGCAACTATCTGGGGAAACTTTGTAGAGCATTTAGCATTTAAAGAGAGAATTAAATGTGTGGGGAGAGTTTAAAGGAGAGTGAATATCGGCTAGTTTCAGCTGAACCTAAGTGGCACAAAAAACAAATAAATAAAATAACAAAGATTTAGTTATTAAGTAGCGAGGAAAGCTAGTGAGCTGGCTGAATAGAAAAGTGGTGCCAAAACAACAAGACTGCAGGTGGATTCACAACTGAGCTAGCTGACACCAACTGGTGACGTATCGTAGGCCGAAAGAATTAGAAAATAAATTGATCAGTTAATTGACCGATGATTATCTGATGCCAATTTTGACTGAAGAATCAATTATCAAGAAAAATCCACAAACATTTGCTCATCCATAGAGTATTTTTTGTATGTCAATACAATATCCCCGTAGATTCAATATATATATTTTGTTTTTCTTATTTTTGGAACCAAACGATCAATTTTAAGATATTACGGTGGGCTTTGGGGATTATAGTTTGAACTTTTTTGACTGTTTTCTGACTATTTAAAGAGGATTAATCTGCTATTCAAAAAATAATTGACAGACTGATAGTGATGATAAAAAATAACCCTAGTTGCTGCCTTACATGCTGCAATATTTCAGTCAAAACTGAGGGGAAATTAGATTACTAAAAGTAAAACTAAAAACACCCAAAGACATAAAAGTCCACATTGCAGACATCGAGACACGCCGAGACATTGCTGCGTTTCAGTGAGAACAGCAGCAACAGAAGATGAGCTCATCTCTTACTGAAACCGCTAATGACTGGCCCACTGCTGAAACACCCCACACGTGTCACCGCGGCTGGCAGAGCCTGACACCTAAACACAGCGTGAGAGGCTGGAAGCGAAAAGTGAAGCTTGCCACGGATACCAGCTGCTAAAAGCAAAAGGGCTGCGGTCCCTGCCTGCTGCGGTTATTAAGCCGGAGGCAGCTGCTGTGTGGTTAGCACACATCTGACATGTGTTCTCCAAACCCATGATGGTATTTTTGAAAAGGTTGTTGTTTATGCCAGTCTTCGTCTTGTTTTACACTACTAAATTGCAGGCAGGCCATTTGGTATTCCAAATGACTAAAAATATATATTTTTTTGTAAACATCTGGCTACATCTGCTTACCACTGTTAATAATAACGATATAACCTTTGAGCGAACCTGTGTGGACGACTACCTAAATGCTTTACATTACCACCCAGTGTGTTATCGATGAAGTATTTAATTAAATCAAACCGGAACATCAGATCGGGGGGGGGGGGGGGGGGGGGATAAGAGCGGGGAAAAAACACTCATTGATTTTCGGAAACATTTAAACCACGT
>NW_022280055.1:4200150-4220858 GCF_004355925.1 Anarrhichthys ocellatus | reverse complement strand
AATGACCGGAGCAAATCCATACTTACTGTTCAGCACATGTTCACAACCTTGTCATTCTCCAACGCACACTGCAGCAGCGGAGTTAGAAGAAGAAGACCATGCTCGACAATCTCCATGTTAGGTAAGGAGACGGAGCTGGGGGGCAATTAGCTTAGCACAAACCTACACACCAAAACAACCTCTACACCAGTTTTAAGCGGTGGTGGATGATTTCCCTTATTCGGGCAGCCTTATCGGGACACAGAGGGGCATCAGATGGTCTATGGGTTCGTTTTATCTGGAAGTCCAAGCAACATATCTTTAAAACACATTCACAAGTCAGCACTGAACTCTCTTTGTGCTGCTGCTATCTATTTGTCATGCTTGTTTGCGATGTCGATTAATAACTGTGTGTATTTATTCATTTGCACCACGTTTTATCTCTGTGACAGCGACGTCGAGGCCATCCCAACCCACGGAGCGATTTGACGTTGAAGATACGTTTAATAGGCATTTAGTTTAAATGAATGTTGTCCAAGGTTGAAAAGTAACATTTTGAATGATGTCTCGTATTAACCTCTGTCACGATATGAGAGAATATGACAAAAAATAAAGTCCTACTGTGAACGCTGGGGGTGTGGAGCGCTTATGTTAAATGTTTACAGGTTTTTATGCACTTTTGTAATGATGTTTTTTAAATATTGTGTAAAAGTGGGCTATAAGTGGCCAATAGATCCTGGTCTCCATCAGAGCTTAAGCATAAAGGAAAGGTTGAAATGACGTCCATTGCTCAGTGAGATCCCAACGTGGTCCTGATGAATGCTGATATTAAAAAAGGATTGAGGCCTTCCACAATGAATGCCTGAGTAGGCTGTGTGGCATCTTCTGGTCTAACAACATCACAACCCTGGAATTATACAGAAAAAACAAAACAAAAGCAAAAACATCATCACAGAGGCGACGGGTCAGGAGCTACAAATGGAGGCAGATCACATCCAGGAAATGTTGCTGAGGACGGGAAACATTGGAGGGGTCTCATTGTGACCTTAAATCCAACAGGGGATGTTGAGGATTATCTTGTTTGTTTAATCCAGTATAGTTCTCCACCTCTGTGGCTTGTTCTTCTTAGATTGTTTCATTTGAAGGACATTTAGATGCTTGAAGAGGTGAACGGATTTAGTGTTATTTTGTGTAACAGAACTTTCTGGTCCTTCCGACCACCAGTAATGTAAAACGGTTTTCATGGCGTAAGTATTTCTTGCAGCCAGGCGAAATAACTTGAGTCTTGTCGTCACAGATACGGGGACGCCACATAGAAGTGCTGCGTGGTCGGATAAATAAACTGATGAATAAACATTCTTCTGTAGGTGTGGGAGCTGCAGGACTTCCATCATCCATCACCGTCAAACAACCCAATATTAGTCTGAGATAACATCTGAACAATCCCATTATGTCACATTTCATCATTTCTATTTCTTCTACTACAGAGTAAATAATCGTATTGTTTCTGTGATTATAATCTCTGCTCACTTTACTTCTTATTTCTTTTCCATTGTTGCAGTTGGAAGGAAATGAGTGTCTGTTCCTCTGCTGGTTTCCTTTTCCCACGTCCTCCTTAAACTCTCACCTTTGTCTTCACCTCGGGCCTCTCTTCATTCTCCTCTTGGCAAGGAATGCGCTTTTGAACATGGTGCGATGAAATAGATTGCAAACTAACTCGTAAATTCCAGCAGCATTAGTCAGAGACACCTAACGCCTCAAGCGGTAAAACTACATATTCCTTGTGAGCTAAATAATATTTTGTGTGTATATCAGTGTATATTAAGTTTTTAGTAGTTTTTCAAACTAACTAAAAATTTCTCATTATTCTCCTAAAAGTGCATTCAGTATTATTTCACTGTTTTATTGTTGTTTAAGCTACCTACAATGTTAAATAGCTAACAGTTATATGAGCTGCTTTGTTGTTGAGGTCATTGTTTTATTACAGTAATGTTAGTGAACAAAAGATTATTGCTGTAGATCCTACCGCTGCCATTAAATGTTACAAAGGAGCCATGGTTCACTGACATCATGACAAAAAAACACACCTGCCAAGTCTGTCAATCCAACGTGAAGGAACATTTATATTTAAGGGGATACGTTGATTTTGTGTCTTAACGTGAAAGTTTCGTGATATAACAAGATCAAATTAAATTATGACATAACAACAAAAGTGTCTTGTGGCTACTGAATGATTTGGTGTCTGGTGATAATGAGAAAATATGTCGTAACGACATGAAAAATATTGGATAATTTGGACCCGAAGCTGAGCAAGTGCGGTTGTATTTGGCAGCGATGTGGACCTTCAAAGAATAACGTCAGACTTTATTACTGCAGGTAAAGTGAATGACTGCAGCAGTAAATGCTAACAGCCAAAACATTTTGCAGTAACAGTGAGTGAATAATTAGGACATAGTTTTGCAACCACTGACTCCACCGCCTGATAATCAAATGAATAATTACTGATTACAAACAGCATTTTTGTCTGTCTGGTCGGCTGGATCTTCTTATTATTTATGAGTTTAATATTGTGTTTGTTATAAATCAGATGTGGTCTCGTGTGTGCGCTCCACCCCTGATGATGGGAAGCCTGTAACCTCAGCTGATTCGAATGAGAGACATCACATCGCAATCATGAATGTATATGTACAGTATTTCTTTAGATTATGATAAATATCAGTACTCTTATCTGTTACTTATGGAGGTTTACAGTCCAAGATCGTTGTTCCTGAAGGTTTTCTGCACTGACGAGTTCATTCAGAGAAGAAAACTGGATACTTTAAACTTATTTGTCATAAAAGCCGTCAGATTTAAAGACACGGAAGCCTGTCGGCATCTACAATCCAGAGGGATCAGTATCGGTCTCAGTCTTTAAAAACTCATATCAGTCAGATTGCAGTCTGGTTCACACACAGGTCTGAGATTCCAGGAGGGATTTAGTGGGAGAGAGCTGGAGGGTTGGGTGTGAAAACAGAGGGAGAAAGTGAGTGCGTGTGAGAGTTAATTTTTCCCATGACTCTGTAGGAGTCAGACAGGTAGGGGTCTGGGATTAGAGAGTGTGACCCAGCTCAATCTGGAGCAATGAATTCTTCCTTCACAGCACTCACTGGCCTTTATAGAGGCACTTATCAGTTCACCATCAAAAGAAACAGGAAATCCTCTAAATATTCTCCCTATTTTGCAATTTTAATGTAACGTTTTGTCATACTCTGCGCATCTTTTAACAGATAAATATTTGTATTTACTGAGCATCTAGATCACATTTCCAGTTTATTTATAACAAACTGAAGAACTGTCATGAGCGGTGAGCGCCACGTCAACGGATCGGACAGAAACATATGGTGAATAATAATAGTGAAGTTGAACAAAGTCACAGTTTAACTTACATGACGATGATGAAGCACATTCATTTCTTGAGCTCTAACTGCTGAAACATGAGAACAACATGTTAAAGTTAATGACTGACACTGACACACCTTTCTTTCATTGGTGTGCAACAGAGTCCTCTAGTGGCTAACGCTCTCTCTCCCTCTCACACACACACACACACACACACACACAAACTATTATGTATTATTAAAGTGCCCTAAGCCGGTTGGCTCACAGAGCTTTCAGCTCATATCTGAAGCAGAGCAGACATACCTGTCTGTCTGCCGCTCTAATACCTGTAATTCTCTACCTCAGGGTCTGTAAGTGTGTGTGTGTGTGTGTGTGTGTGTGTGTGTGTGTGTGTGTAGAATAAGGTAGAATAAGGTTAAAGCGCCTACTCCCCATAGGTAAATGTTTTGGACATTTAGCCAATAAACCAGCCACTGTATTTAAAATCAAACCAACCAATCAGACGCCTGCTTCGCTGCATGAGCGTTCAGCTGATGTCTGTTGTTGTGTCATAAGTTAAAAGGAATGTTGCACACTCACACATCATGTCTTTGAGCTGTGCTTGTTCTGTTCTCTCTGCACAGTTTGTCAGAGTAGGAATGTTTCCACAGGGGCGGTCGTATGAATGCAGATGTGTGCGGGTGTGCGTTGACAATATATCACTATGTCCTTAGAATGACGGACTTTGGATGATGAAAACACTAGACTTTTACCCAGAAGAAGGCTGCTTATGTCCCTTGTGAAACCAGACGTCAACGTGGACTTATTGGTTTACGTAACTTCCATACTATTACCCCTTCTGTACTTATCTCAACTCAAGTTTTCTTGCTGTTTTTTGTTGTTGCTCAAACCATATTAAGGGCTTGTATAGGCACTCTGATAGCTTGTGTTGCTGGACATTCACTGTAAAACGCACCACAAATGCCCAGAAATGCACCGATACCATTACTGATATCGGATATCAATCCAATACTGACTCAGATAGCTAAATACCAAGTCAGTAGATTCATGTCTATCTATGTATTTGTTACAATTCCTTTAGGGAAGTGATGATTAACTCAAGCTAAAAGAATGTTCCCAGGAACTGAACACACAGTGTATGAATTAAACTCTGATATAGGATAGGATATATGAGAATACGCTGATTAAACAAACAGGATGTTAATAAGTGAGCTGATAGTCAGATCGTTGCAACAGAGCCAGGCTAGCTGCTTTCCCCCAGTCTGTGTGCTAAGCTAAGCTAACTGGCCATTGGCTGTGGCCTTATATTTAACAAATGGATACTAAAGTGGTATTAATCTTCTCATCTGCTGGGAAATGATGAAGTGCATTCCCCAAAATATCAAATATATCAAACAAATCATTTAACTGTATATATGACTTATGGTTAAACCTACTTAAAGGGATATTTTAAGGGGAAAATAAGGGTTAAAATGTCTCTTATTTCTCTTAAAATAAAGAGCAAAATCACTTATATCAGCACGTTGGATATCACCGCTCTTTCTAAAATATAATGACATCAACTGCTCTGTTATCTTGAAGTTTTTGGCTTCATTTGTTTTTTTTAATAATTTTTTAACAATAAAACAATGTAAATATGTTTAAAAATGCAAGTAAAAGTACACCTCCAAAGTATTATTGGATTATTATTACTGATGTGTTGAGGTGGAGCTAATTTGAACTACTTCATATACTCTGAATCTTCAACAATGTGTCATAAATTCATCATATCTATATATGTGTAAAATATTAATCTGCAAAATTACTACCTGTTGGATAAATTGAATGCAATAAAAAGTACAATATGTAAAGTATAGAAATACTCAAGCAAAGTACAAGCACATCAAAACATACAGTATTAATATATGTGTATGTGTGTTGAACTGTCATATTCAAATTTGCCGTTCCACTGAGAAAGTTTAATTGTGTTTTAGGATATCTACAGGACCACCAGATCCGTCCATGTTTGGAGGCTTTTGTTTGTGGACTATGGCTCCCTCCGTCGGTCAGATAAATGCTAGCAGGCTGAGCAAAACGGTATATTTGGATCAGGAACACACCTTCAGATCATTTACGATTAGGAGGCGGACTCCACATCTGGAAATTTTCTAAAAATCATTCTTTAACCTGTTAATTGACAACGAATGAGCCACTGTGATGTGCTGTACATACTTCTTATATTGCAGAGTATTCCCAGCGACAGTCTAATATCTCGACAGCGGAGGAATTGGATCACAAATTGGATCACAAATGTTTTTTAAATTCTTATAATCAAACATTTGAGACAGCCAGCACTTTAAACCGTACAGTCTTGAGACCACTTTTTAAAAGTTGTTGGACTTGGAACCACCTTGGTCTCGGGCTCAGTTATTAAGCTATTGGCTATTTGCAATTATTGAAAAGATCTTTTATAAAAGTCCCGGAACAAACGTGTTCTATTTGAAAATGTTCTATTGCATATCGGCAGCCATCTTTTCAAGCGTATACCCAAAAAAGTTCCGCACCTCAGCACACTACATCCCTGTGTTCCTACCTGCTGTAACCCTCCAACATCGCAGCTCCAGGTACGCGGGGCATGTGTCACACCTCATAGCTCAAGACCTGAGGCTGCAGATTGCAACCAACTGAACATCCCCTACCCCCCACCCACAAGTGTGTGTTTGTAGCGTCGCTGTCCTGTGAGAATCATGTCGCTCATATCAGAGGACGAGCAGCAAACAGCTTAAAGAAAGAGGTGACATCAGCTGAACAAATCTGAAAATCAATAATTAAATGGAGGAGATACACCAAACTGTGTCTTAACAACAGGGTGGAGAAGTCCATAACAAACTGAAAAAAAACAAACTGATATCAACACTGGTATCACACTGACCATCAGTAAGTATGAAGCTGCAGCAGGTGGACTCAGTGGACAGGAGGGCAGGTCACTATGTATTTATAGTCCATTACCATTATAACATTCCATAGTTTACACAATCCGCATAAACGCTCATCAAGATTTCCAACGTAACCGGCTCCAAAGTCAAGATGTTGTCAGAGTGACACACGCCATTATCATAGCAACTATCATTTTATGATTGTAGATTATGACTCTCAAAAACAATCGCTCTTCATAAAACATTGAGCTGGTGTGTTGGATTGCTCACATTCGGACTCTGCGTCACTGCCAATTTTACTTTTGTAAAGAACAACAGGAGGTACAAGGAGCGTCGTACACACAGTCCAACTTCCACTTGAAACTGGTTACCTGATGCCAAACGTGTCAGCTCTCAGTATCTCAGTATCAGGAGTGTACTGAGTGAGCTCATGAGCGGTAAAAGGGACTTCCTGGTCCAGACTTTGATAATAACACCAATTTAATTGGACCGCATGGTTCTTTGGTTGACCGGTCCATAACCCTACAGCTGGGTTGTGTTATGCTCAAAAATAACTAGTTTGTGTTGTTCAAAAGTGTTTACGTCGGATCCAAACGTAGTTGTCATAGAGAAGGGACGTGATAACCCACGTCCTAATCTGTGACAGACAGTTCTCCATTCAACACAATCACATGTTGATATTCACCTTATTGCTCCATTTTTTTCTTTTTTTCAGGATGGAAACACACCTACAGGAGCATCTCCTGAAAGCTGGGCAAATGAAATCATTTAGTAAAATATTCATATTAGCCTTGACTCTTTTAATAAGAGGCTAACAGGCCACACGCAGCAGTCTGAGGGAAGTATTTTGTTTTCCCTTTGAGTGCAGCTGAGATAACAGAGGGTGGACTGCAGTGTTTTTGTCACATTTTTCAAACAACAAGCTATCATATTGTAAAAAACGATGAGGCGGTGCCGTTGTAAAAAAATAAAATGTAACTTGCAATAAACCTTTGCTCTGCGTGCCACCGCTCCTATGCAAGAACCAGAACTGTGATATACTACTCAAAAAAGTACATTTACTAGTACATGTACTTTTCTTGAGTATTTTCATTTCATGTCATGTCATACTCCAGCTACAATTGAGAGAGAAATACTGTACTCTTGACTTTACTACTCTAATTAATAATGCTCTTAATTAATCGGAAGTGAACCAATTGAACAGCGTGTACACCTCCTCTCAGATTAATGTACAGTTACAAAACAGTAAAATGCAACTTACACATTTATCAGCAGGAGAAATTTAATGTTTTGTCATATTTTTTTTAATACGGAGTACTTAGTAACATTGCTGACACCGAGTAACATTTTCAATGCAATGCACTTTTACTTTTTATGTAATATTTTTTACAGCTAAACAAATAATATAAATACTTTCTCCACCAGCGCTGCTCTCAACCACTGAACACAGCCATAGAGAAACATACGGCTGTAAATCTGAACCAGGAAGAAGTAGGATGAAGGAAGAAGGAAAAGGTGTGTTTATGGTAAAGATATCTTTAACGATTCAAAGAAGGCAGGGAGTAGGAGATAGGAGGTGTGCAGCCTCATATATGACGGAATTATGTCAAAACCGATTGACACGTGGGAGGCGAGTCAGAGGTTAACTGATAAGGGGTCCTGTGTCACACTCTGCAAACACTGTGTGTGTGTGTGTGTGTGTGTGTTTGTGTGTGTGTGTGTGTGTGTGTGTCTGTGTGTGAGGGCTAGACTTTGTTCATGTGTATATCAGAGACACAATCATTTTCAGCAGAGAGAGTTGCTTCTGACTTGACTTTAAGCAGCTGCTGAAGCCATTCATCCTGAAATAAAAGTTAACTTTTTTTTAATTATTATTGTTTTTCTTCCTTTGAAGGAAGATAAACTTTGGAGCTGTTGTTGGTTTTTGAGAGGCAGCCATGATCAGCCGTAACTTCAAGAATGTGTTGGTGGTCTCTGTCGGGTTTCTGTCTCTGTTCACGGCTTACGGAGGGCTGCAGAGTCTACAGGTAAGTGGAATAGTTTGTTATTTATCATATAGAAGACTTCTGATTTATTGTTCACCGCAATGTATGAGTTAGTATGATGGTGGCATTAAAAGATTCATTCATTGGGGGGACAACTAGTTTTATTAAACGGCTTCTGTGCACACTGTCACAGCTTTACTTTGCATGTATAGACTCATTCATATATAGACAATTAACTTGTTCATTTTACTTATTAATTCCAATAATTTACAATTGACTACGTTAAAATCCTACTTAATTTATATAATTATAAAAAAGCAAGTTTGATGTTCCCTTAAAATGAGAATGAATGGGTTTTGTAAACGTTCTATTGTTAGTTTTCTGTCTTCGTATCATTTCATCACATTAAAATGTTAGTTTGAACCCTTAAATGTGCTTATGTTTTCAGTTTTCATTAGAAACCTCATACCTCATGAAAGTATGATGAAGGTTTAAGGGATTTATTGATAGGTTGATTTATGGAGGGACAAATATAATAATAATAATAAAGAATGACTCCTTTGTGCATGATTTACAAGGTTATTGTTGTTAATTTCAAAAGACCCACTAAATTACATAACAATCTTTTTACATCTGTAATTAGGTTCCTTCAAAATGTTTAATACTGAGGGTCGACCAGATCCATCCAGCTCATTAAAATGTCCTGAAGCAGCCTCTTCTACAGAAGTTTTGTAAACAGTAGTCAGTTTTCGTTCGGTGAGAATAAACATCCTACCTCAATATTAATCCATTTTAATCAGTGTATAAGCTGCTTTCCCTCCGATCATGAATCAAATGGAGTAATAGTATTTTCAACAGAACTGTCATTATGAACCGAACCGACCTTCCCATCACTCACACTGGGCCTCATGCAAGGACCAGTCGTACGAACAAGCCTCACAGACAGAAGCCAAAGAAGTTAAGGATGAGAATAAGAAACTGCTCTTGCATGAGGCCCGTGGTCCTCTGATGGAGTGTCCCGTCCCTGTGTGTGCAGAGCAGTCTGAATGCAGAGCAGGGGATGGGCGTGACGTCTCTGAGCGTCATCTACGCCTCCATCATCCTCTCCTCCATGTTCCTGCCTCCCATCATGATCAAAAATCTGGGCTGTAAATGGACCATCGTCGTGGGCATGGCCTGCTACGTCTCCTACTCCTTTGGGAACCTCTACCCCGGATGGTAATCAATCAGTCAAAAGAGTGGCACTTCCACCTCATTCAGGCCTGGGTTTATTTCTTGGGTACAGAGTGGTCCTTGTGTATAAATATATAATACTACACTATGAAAATATTCCACTAGAAGTAACAGTAATTCAAGTAAAAGTAATTACTGTCAGCAAAGCAATATACTTAAAGTATTAAAAGTGAAAGTGCTCATTGTGCAGTAAAATAGTAGTCAGTGTTTTACTATTGTAAATAATGTTTCTAGGTTAATATTACTGCTGCATTAATGTGTGTATTGCATTGTGCAGCTGTAGATGTTTCAGGTCCTTTTTATACTTTAATCTACTATCTATCAATGCATCATCTATCATAATCATAATCATAATCTATAGGATCATCATAAGTCGCTGTCCTGTGAGAACCGCGTATCTAAAAAAGAAAACAGCCTTGTTTTCAGCTTTGTGACGACGCATTGTCCAGCTGATCCTCGAGGCTTTTTAAAGAGTTTATTTATCTTAAGAAGTTGGAGAAGTTTCTTAACACAGAAAGGAAAGCTTTCATCCTTCAGCATCAACACATCTGGATATACATGGTTTTCACTGGACAGGAAGGGGATGAAAAAGTATAATCTGAAAATGAACTAAAGCTGTTGGACGAATGTAGTCGTAGCAATATTTACCTTTGAGATGTCGAGGAGAGAAGTATGAAGTAGCATTAATATACTTAAGTCAAATAAAAGTACCTCCAGCTATAGGGCACCGACGTAATAATGACCATGTTTGGAAGTTGGTTCACCCAAAATATAAAACATGCAGTATTTTCTTAATTCCATGCTCCGATTATATTAGGCCAGATTTCCAGGTGATGTTGTTGTGAACTAGACTCAATAAAAAATGTCCACTTTTGAATGAAATGTTTTAACATAGTCATAGCTTTGCAAATCGGTGTTGCAGCTAATGATCATTTTTAAGTATCAAATAATGTAAAAATGTTTTACAATGAATCGATTGAAAACAAGAGACTGTTGTGCAAAACGTTCATAACTATTCCCTGCCTCTGTTAAGAGATGCTGCAACAGCTACTTCTTATATTATTTCCGCTACTAATACTACAGCAAAGTGCTCGCAAAACAACACAGATCAGTCCGTCAGTTATTGCTGCTGTTTTGTTTGTTTCATTCTGCCGTGAAGCCGCCCAAGTGTCAGTGAAAATGAATTCCCCTTTGGCTCTCTTCATACACAGGTACACCCTCATCCCCACCTCGGTGATCCTGGGTTTGGGTGGCTCTCCCCTGTGGTCGGCTAAATGCACCTACCTGACCATCTCCGGGAACGCGCAGGCCGCCAGGGACGGCAAGAAAGGATCTGACGTCATCAACCAATACTTTGGCATCTTCTTCTTCATCTTCCAGTCGTCTGCTGTGTGGGGAAACCTCATGTCGTCGCTCATCTTTCAACAGGACACCAGCGTAGGTAGGACGACCGCTGGAGCTGAATCGCGCAGAGGAGATGTTTGTGATCAATGTGTTAAAATAAACCCACGAGCTTTAATACGCACAGTAAGTTATGTCTTAATATTGTGAAGTAATTGTGACAAGTAATGTAAGTACATTTTAGTGTTCGCGAACTAAAACAACCGAAAAACCAAAACAAGCTGAAAGACAATAAAACTATTAAGTACATTTTGATGATAATACTTTGTACATTGTAAACTTTGGAATACAGTACTTTTACTTCTTATGGAGTACTTTTACACTTGGGTATTTCTGCTTTTACTTCAGTACAACATGTGAGTACTTTTTCCACCCTTAGATTCTATATTTTAAGTTGAGCCAAGAGTTATGTGAACGTCACATTTGCTACATGAAACATTACCTGGGATGAGTTTTCTGAGTTTTTTTTAAGTCACGTTAGTCTCCATCTTCTGGTGAACTTCTTTCTGCCCTGAAAGAGTGGAGCAATGGTGAACTCTGACCTTTGAGGCCCCTGGAGCTGGCTGGTGGTTGCACCAAAACAGGAAACACATGCTTGAATTCCTCCGTCATGCCGGCTTAAACTGAATATTCATAGGACGGATGTGTAATGTGACCGTGCCTTCATCTCCTGAAATGCACACTGAACTTCCTGAAGAGCTACCACTACTTCCTGGTCCATCTTCATTGGTGCTGCTGTAGTGGGTGTAACCACAAAGCCTGACTGATAGAGTCACAAACATGTCAACAGTCCCGCCTTTTCTGCCTGTCCTGTCAAATTAAACTGCCCATAGCCGACAGCCTATTGGTTCACACCTGTTGCCATTGGAAATACATTGTCAACAAGTTTAATGAACTGCATAAAAAGCAATTTTCTTTTCAAAATTAACATATTTGAAGTCAAAAGCAACTACCACTGACAAAAGAAGTAAAAGTAGACATTTCACAGTATAATATTAATCTATAATAATACCTCGTACCTCTTAATATTATTAATCAGTCAAGTAGCTGAAGTCATCAAACAAATGTAGTGGGGTAAAAAAACAGAAAATGGAAGTACAATCACCTCAAAAGTGTACAGTCAAGTACAGGACTTGAGTAAATGTACTTGTATCATGTGTGTAGCTGTTATGAACAAACCTTCAGTGGTGTTCGTGCTGGCTTACAGACGATTTTATGGGTTCAATTTAAAAGAGAATAATAGAGGGTGTGTGCAATACTGTATCTCGTTTTATTGATGTTAATGCTCTCCAGCTTATCAGTTGATATCATGACGGGCACTTGTTAAGGTGTATTTCTTGGAAGAAGACCACAACGCTGCTCTTTACTGCAATGTTTAGTTGCATAATATTTGAATTATGTTTGTTTTAGTATCTTAAATAACAAAACTATTCACAGGTAGGATATATGTTATAAATAGGCCCTTGACCCCACATTGTCAATGTGATGATTTATTTATTGTTCTCTCTCTAAAATGTGCCCTTTATAGCAAAATTTACAATATTTAACACACTGTTCCCACATTAAAAAACATCTTTTTATTTTAATTTGGCTCCAGCTCCTTTCTTTCTGTCTTTATCTGTCTTGGTGAAGAGTATTTATTTTTAGTGAAATGCATTGTTGTTGTTTTTTATTCTGACAGCTCTCATCACAGAGGAGCAGCTGCAGTCTTGCGGAGCGGCTGACTGCGGCCTCAATATCAGCGTCAACGGCACGACCACCAGACCTGCTCAGAAACTGGTGCAGACACTCGTGGGATGTTACATTGGTAACGGCAGCGTGTACTTTGGAATCACAATGCAAATACTTAACAGGGATGTTCTTCAATAACAGTGGATTTCAATAAAGTCCTCCAACATACAGGCAGCCACAAAGATCAATATATATGTTCACACATCCACACATTACTGATGAACTGACTGCACACTTAATTTCGCTTCCTTAAATATTGAATTTGACCTTAAAGAGTAATGTGTGGTCTCAGTATTTTGTCCTTCCAACCAAAACCAGACATTGAGCCTTAAAAATATTGTTTGTACAATAGCTTTTACAGTGAAACGAGTGGTGAAGATTCTCATTATTAAGAGACCTTAAATTATTCTTCAGTCAGCCGCCCGGAAGTAATTAGAGAAATAAGTAGCACGCTCTCAGAGCCATGTCAGCACAGGTATATTAACAGCTGTCCAACAGTCAGCGTTGTCTGCCCTTTGTTGTGTGGCAGGCGTGGGTGTGCTGGCCATGCTCATTGTGGCGGTGTTTCTGGACAACATTGACAGGGAGCAGTCCAGCCAGTTCCGTGGGAACCGGGAGCCGTTCTGCCAAACCTTCCTGGCTACGTTCAGACTGCTGAAGGACTGGAGGCTTTTGACCCTCATCCCTCTCACCATGTACAGCGGCTTCGAACAGAGCTTCCTCTCTGGGGAGTACACCAAGGTGAGGAGGTCTCCACGGATGAATTAGTATAGGCACACTAGTAGTACATGCTGTCCCGGATCTCTGTGAAAGTCTCAGAGCAGTCATTCCCCCCTTTTGTCATGAAGAATTGCTTTTCTGATTTTGCGACCAAATTGCAACCAAAACTACCCTGTACTCTCATATTTTTTACTCCTTTTTAAAACTGTTCCTTGTCAAAATATGGCACCTACCTTACCCACAATGCAACCCGACCACAGACAGTTTGGTCAGATTGTGTAATGCTGGTAACCTCAAGCCTTAATTAGACGAGGAGCAGGTTTCAGTGTCTGGTAAGCTCGCTACTTTCCAACTGCACATCCCCAGATTTCTTATTTTTATTTTCAAACTTGCAGTCTTCCCTCTCCAACCGACGCAGACTCAAGTGACATCACGTGAGGCATATGGAGTAGTACTCTCACAAGATCTGTAAACAGGTTGGTGTGGAAGATCACGCAGTGAGCAAGTGCTGGGCGTCAGTTTGTAGCTTCACATCACGTGGCGTCTATTTAGATGACTTGTAGCCTCTTGCTTTTTAACCACGGAGGGGCAGAAGAACTCTCCAACAGGTGGCTGCTGCAGGGATGACGTAGGCCAACCACTGAAGTTTGAATTGCTCTAGTTCCCTTCAACAAAAAGCCAATGGGATTTTTCTATATATTTTGGATAATTACAATAAATAAGCACCACTCTATTGAACTTTCACTAAGCCCCACCCCTTACTGCCACTCCATCAAGCAGCCAGAGCTCCATGGAGCCCACACTGTCACTAACTGCATTCTCTGCATAAATATTATCACATTTTTTCTAAAAACTGGATATCTGTTAGGAATGAGGTATTTATTTATGTGTGACATGTTAGATATATAAATAACTAGCTTTGTAAATCCATGTTTCTTTGCAGAACTATGTAACGTGTGCTTTGGGGATCCATTTTGTTGGCTACGTGATGATGTGCTTTGGAGCCAGCAATTCTCTTTGCTCATTTCTGTTTGGGAGACTCGCTCGGTACACCGGGAGAGCTGCGCTCTTCTTCATAGGTAAAGTCTCTTTTATGTAAGATTATTTGCCTAAGAAAGCAATTCAAGGGTTCCTTTTAGGTTTACATCTGAAAACACTGGCAGGCAGGTAAAGGCAGTCAAGCAACAGGTAGCAGGTAACGGGTAGCAGGCAGGACAACAGGGAAATCCAAGAGACTGGTGGTCGGAAAAAAACTATAAATACTGAGCAGAGGGAAAACTAGAAACTAGGAAATAATGGCTAGAAACAATATTTAAAGAGTGAGACGCTGACAGCCTGACACTGTGACAATGAAAACACAGACTAAATACAGGAGGGAAGGAGGGTGTAAATGAAGGACAGGTAAACACAAAAAGGCGGGAAAACACACAAAGACAGGAAGTAAATCCAAACATGACACATGAGGAGTAAACTTATCGAAATAAAACTGGAAACACTAAAACCAAATGCCAGAACAATGACACCACAAGTAAAATACCAGCATTCAAATCTTACTTCAGTAAAAATTAAAAAAAAGATTAACAAAATGTATTTAAAGTATTAAAGTAAAAGTTTTCCTTATGCAGTAAAAAGTCATTGTTTTACTATCATGTATGATGTTTCTGGATTAATATTAAAGCTCCATTAATGTGTTTGTTTCATTTTTACTACTGTAGATATTTAAGTTTAACTCCTTTATATACTATTGGGTTGCTTAATCTACAACAATGCATCATATTCTATATTATCATCATATGTTTGTAGCGTAACTTTTCTGTAGCAGTACAGTGCAGTACAGTAGTTGAGTAAATGTACTTAGTTGCATTCCACCACTGCTTTTTTACATGTGATTATCCAGTAAATAGAGACTAAACCGCACATGTACTGTGTGGAAAACTTGATGTGAATGAACCGCTGACGTATATCCGTCCATTTTCAGCCGCACTGGGCAACTTCGCCTGCATCATAGCTCTCATGTTCTGGAGGCCCCATCCTGACGATCTGGTTGTCTTCTTCGTGTTTCCTGCTCTGTGGGGTATGTCAGACGCCATCTGGCAAACTCAGACCAACGGTAAGAAACTAAGATCAGTCTTGAGCACATTCATTCTCCCCAGACGATGAACCCTTTACATTTGTGTCAGTCGATAAGCTTCCCTTTAGCCTCGCCACTTGTAAAGCAAAATCATTGGTATTTAGTTTGTTCTTTATACACTTTCGTCTTCAAAATTTCAATATTCACACGTAGCACACATGGGCGCTGCAGTTTTAACTGAGTTGATCCTTCTGCTTCCTGTCCCGCAGCTCTTTACGGCATCCTCTTCCCCCGGGACAAAGAGGCCGCATTCGCCAACTACCGTATGTGGGAGTCGCTGGGTTTTGTTATCGCCTTCGCTTACAGCACCTTCATATGTCTGGAGTACAAACTGTACATCCTGATGGCAGTTCTGCTGCTGACCGTCATCACCTACCCCATAGTGGAGTACCATGAACACAAGCATCCCACCCTGCCCGTCGAGGAAGGGAGCTACCCAACTAACACGAAGGAAACCATTCAAAAAGATGAGCGCACGATTGTTTGCCAGACAGCAATGTAGAGTCTGGTGTTTGTTTTCTTCTTTCTTTGTATTAAATCCTGGTCTGGTGTCTCATACAGATGCCTGTAATCTTACAATAGTATTGCCTCTCAGGGCTTTTGTATGTGCATGTGTGCAATTATCAAACTAACATTTCCTATGGCTACAGAGCAGTATTGTTTCAGTTCTTTATAAATATTACTCTACTTACTGAAAATGATACTGTAAATTTGAAGAGTTGAAAAGTGCGAAATAAATGTATCAATATTTTAAGCTTTGTGCCAAAATGTAAAACAATTCTTTACAGGTTTTGTCAAACAGACAGTACTTGCGTCCACATTTATTTCTGATATTATCTGAGTTGGTTAAGGTGGAGCTGAGCTTAAATACTTTATATACTGCCGAGTAGTTTGATTTATAATAATACAATGTATTAGTTGATTTGTATTTAGTATTAATAATCTAAATCCAAATATAAACTATGAACTAACTGTTAGACATAGTGGAGTAGAAGTATAAAGTAGCATTAAGTGGAAATACTCAAGTTAAGTACAAGAACCTTATAATTGCACTTTAGTACAGCACTCGAGTAAATGTACTTTTAATTTCACCACTGTTTGACATTAACATTCAGAACATTTATGTTTCATTTCAATCATAAAGAATTATGGACATTTGAGGGTTTTGTGACGAATTATTTGAAGTCACAGCACTAAAAATGTGTCACTTTGTTTTAAAAATAAAACCTTTTCATACTGTAATGCCTCAGGTGATGCTTGTTTGAATACGTATCTGGACGTGTCGCCATTTCCTTGCATTAAACCAGTGATTCATTCAGTTCATTATAAACATCAGCATCATCTGCCGAGGTCAACAAAACCTTCATTTAAAATAAATAAATAATACATTCGGTGTAATAAAGAACATACAGGGACAACATGCTGCATTTCAAATGGTGCTTTTATTGCAATGTGTTGCATTCCCACATTCATAGATGTTATAGATTTGTTAGTCAAAGCATCATTTCCTCAAGGTTGACATCCTCACCTTGGAAAGAAAAAAGCACAGGGATCAAATGCACGAGGTGTTTGTGTTTTGAGTGTAGTAGAGACGTGTGTGTGTGTGTGCGTGTGTAAACTTGAGCAGCCACGAACATATGAATGAACAAACCTCCAAATTTAGACTTCCAGTAGATGCAAATAAAAATAGTTTCTGAATTGTCAAACAAAGAAGAGTTTTTGTTTGTCTATGCGCCTGCAGGGCTCTCACTCCCTGCAGCGACTGGACCCGGCCTGAAACTGATTGTCTACAACATTCCAAAGAAAAGGTCGATTTCTTTACATTTCACCTTACGCACCTGGGGGGGGGGGGGGGGGGTATTAAAAGAGACAGAGAGAGAGAGAGAAAAAGAGAAAATATAACATGCATAAAATTCTCCCAGATGAACATTGTCACTTATATAGTCTTGTAATAGCTGCTCCGATGCCTCTTTTAAAAACAAACTTTACACAAATGTAATATACAAAACTGGACAAAAATGAGTATAATATATATTTTTATATATATATATATATATATTTATATTAATTTGTACATGGGAGGAAGTGGAACCTTGGTCATTTCTTCTCAAATTCTCCAGAGAAAGCATTACCGCCCCCCAAACAACAACACAGAGTGGTGAGTTAATAACGAGCCGTCTTGTAAAGTCTCTGAACAATACATCCATCCTCAGTCCCGATACTAAACTCATGCTGTAGAGTAGCGAACAGTTTTGAACACCTGCAATAGGAATGAGTTAAGGGAGATTTGAAGGACTATGGGGAGTCGTAGCGATGCACAAATACCAGTTTGGACAAATGACGAGCGAGGACGCTTCGTATTTTCGACTACGCTTCACAAAAACAATAAAAATGTCCAATTTCCAATGACTCCAAATGAGACTACCCGCATCGGGCATTGGACCGATCCTGGTATCACCAGCACATATATTCCACATGAGGCAGCACAGAAGTGTGCAAACCAGAGAAGACAAGCGACACAAGTTAGTGTGTTGTCATTCATGTCAGTGCACAACTGTTTGCTAGATAGCAGAGAGAGTTGAGTCTCACACAACCAGACTTGTACGAATAAAAAGCGAGTGTCCACCTTGGTTTAAGGAAAACACATGTTGAAAGAGGCGGGAACGCGAATGTCGAGCGGCGGCGGCTACAGAGCGACGTGTTTCGACGGCTGCTGATCTTTACTGCTGTTTGCGAGCAGGAATGTTCTGAGAGTTCAAGCTGGAGGTTGTTTATAACAGTTTGACAGATGTCAGCTGACAGCACAGAGAGGAAGGGGGAGGAGGAGGGGCGCGTCACCTGAAGAAGATTGGCATAGTATTTATACTGAGGATCAGTTGGTGTAGAAGACAGAGAGACATCACAAAGAAGGTAGAAGGCGTGTACAATGTGTCGTCGTCAACGGGTATCCACTACGGTCCAGTTGTTCGTGAAGAACCTGAGCTGTTAACTTTCTTGGTACATTCAGGGGACCGATCCCATCGCCAAATACAACACGGGTCTGACTGAGACAGTTTCTGATGGCCTTTTCACTCCAAGTAAATTTGACATAAAGTGCTAAATTAGATTGTATTTGCAAATTCCTGGAATAATTTGATTAATTGATCTATGTGTGTAAAAAAGTCATTTATAATACAGTAAACTTTTTTTTTTTTTCTTTATAAAATGTGAAAAAAGGTTTTAAAAAACCCTGGTTAACAAGGTTATTATTGTTAAACAGCAAAGGAGCAATCTTCACTGCAGAAAATATATACACGAGGCACCTTAAGTTTGGTATAAAGTATTCAGTGAATGGAGGAAAAACAAAAAAAACTTTTTCTTTTTCCAAGAATGAGACTAAAAGCTGAGCGAGGTCATCAGAAATCAACTAAACTCACGAGACTAACTGAAGGGGCTTCTCTTTCATCACTTGAGTAAAGTAACTACAAACACTTTGCCTGTGAAATGAATGATTTCGTGTCGCTCCAGTGTTAATTCTAACATACCCAAGTCTACGGTAGGAAATGCTTGTTTCAGTAAGGTGCATAGCTATCGGTTGCAATGCTTTGTTCTTCCTGTAAACGAGTGATAGCACTTCAGGCACAGAAACAAAAAAAAGTGGAGACATCTCCAAAGTGACCCAACGTCCGGTCACTCTAAAGGACAGATTGTGGTTAGAACGTAACGCGCGAGGAAAGAGCAACGCGCCAAAAACAAACGGCAGAATCAAAGCAGCAGAATCCAAATTGACGGGAAAAAAGGGGGGAGGGGGGGCTACATTGTGTCTTGTCCAGTGATGATGAGGTTTGCATATGATATCCATCAAACACCTCGAAGCTTTGGTCATTTACTGTTAACAAATGCAAAAAAAAAAAAAAAAAAAAAAAAAAAAAAAGTCTACATCAGTGTAGACAAAGAAAGCCTGCTCATATACAACAACAGGCAATGCTTCTCCATCAAACCAAGGCTCCACTCTCCCATACCTGCTGACACAACAGAGAAAATTTAATTATATGGCCTTTTTTTGTTGTTGTAGTTTTTTGTATTTTTAAATTAACCCGTACAAAAAGCCAGCCCAGCACTGCTTCTCTCTCTCAGTAAAATCACATTCAGCAGTCGCTAACCCATTCTCTGGCGTAGTTATGTGAAACACCCACAGGTACTGTGTGCCGGGTCTAAAGAGTCAGAAGAAAAGGATCAAACCAGGACATCTTCCACTTTTCCATCTCAGAGAACACCAGATATACAGTATTAATCACCTACACACATACATACGCACTCACTGATAGTCATATACATACACACCGCATCAGAAAAATAAAAAAGTAGAAAATAAAAACATGACGGAGGCAAGTAGTTTCTTTCTTTCTTCTTTTCAGTTTTTTTTTTTTTTTTTTAAACCACAAACTCGGAGCACTACTCTTTTGTTGATTTCGAACAAATACATATTCACATTTCTCTGTTATATACATTATGTTAACATCTTGAAAGCAATGTTATAAAAGAACTTTGTACCTGTTAATTGTAGTGAGGAAGGAGGGACTGCTGTTTTCCACTGAACGGCTGTTCCATAAAAAAAATCATAATAAAAAAAGATTACATCGGCTGTATTTGGCATGTTTTGATAAGCTGACAGTTTGCAGAGGAAACCGTTCCCACAGGAATGCCTATTCCACGCAGAAGAGTGAAAGGAAGGAGGGATAAGGGGGAGGGGCTGTCAATACTGAACGCGTGAAAGCATCACAGCGGATAAACAAGAGGCAGAAACTGGCAGATTCCTTCCAAATAAAATACATTCTTCCACTTTGTGCAGCTTCTGTCTCTTCTGAGTGTTTGTACATCGGACAAACCATGGCGCAGGAGTGTCTGACCGGTGAATTCACACTGTGAGGAACATGATGTTCTGTTAAAAACCCAGAGAGGCAAACATGGCGGGGTGGTGTTAGTCAAGAAGCTTCCTCTGTCTCCATCAACAGCGCTGCCTTGTAAGTGCAAAATGGACGTGAATCTAAACGCAGGCAATCAAAAGCCTCAAAGTCTCTAGAATAATAAAGAAATCAATGGCTTTGTCCCCGTTCTCTCCCTAACATTACTTTTACAACCGCGGCTAGGACTCGGTTCACTGCTGCATTACTGCGCTCTACTGCTCTGCTTTGGGCTTTATCCACAACGCCAAGTGTAGAAATGGAGAAGCCTCAGTTTGGAGGTAGAGGGGGG
>NW_022280055.1:4197773-4200050 GCF_004355925.1 Anarrhichthys ocellatus | reverse complement strand
GGGGGGGGGGGGGGGGGGGGGGGGGGGGGGTTATCTGAGACACATTTCACATTAGCTTGCTTGTGGAGGTCAAACGACATAGCAACACAAATGGAGAGCTGGAATCGCCAATTTCTTTTTGAACATAAATATATATTGTTTATCTATCAAGAACCACCAACATTTGATGCTTTAAATTGAATAACTTTTGGTTTTGTACTGCTGGTCGAACATAATAAAGGGCGTGACGAAAACTGTGATAGACGATTCTTTTTACCTTTTTTTAGACATTTTACAGATTTAACAATTAATCCAAAAAAGAACCAACAGATGAGTTAATAGTGTTGATCGTTAGCTGCAGGTCTAAACCTCAGAGTACACATATTTCTCTTTGTTTACTGTTAACTGAAGAAGCTCTTGATTGGCATTGTTGAATCGAAGCAGGTGGCGATGTACATGATCAAACAAGCTGCTCACAGTGTGAAAACATGGTCGAAGGGAAAGACGATCAGACAGAACTCCTGCCTGATAGAACAATAATGAGGTAATAAAAAGGTGTTCTACTGATGGTTTCTAATAAATACACACGGAAAACTAGAAAAAAAAGAAAAGAGTTTCCTGCATTTAGGACTTCTCATAATAAGAAAGATTAAAGATGGCCACTGCTCCTGAGCATCTGTTTGGATACAGAGTGCCGGGAATCTGCACATACAAACACACGCATGCACGCAGAGCTTTTCAGCTGAGCACAAAGTGGTTCTCACATCATACGACATCGGAGGAGTTGGTGGGTGGAATGTTGACCTTGCATTACTATCCCTCTAAACCTGCTGCGCACGGTGAAGCTGCTCCGTTACAAAACGAAACGACGCAGTACACAGGAAAGCCCTATTCCACCGAAGTAGCGTCAGACGGCCATGACGTTGAGCTAATGTGAGCGATGAGTTAGGCAGTTGCATTTACAGAACGGTCGCTGTAACGTCCTAAAATCTGACTATTGAGGTCTGAGCTGTGTGCAAAAAAGAAAGAAAATAAAAGAAAAATGTAAAAACTCTCTCCACAGATTTCCACGACACAAGGAAGGAAAAGAGAAAAACAATGAACCGAGAGCAAAGATTCAAACCGGAGTAGTTCAATCGGGGACCGTGGAGCTGGAGTAGAGGCGTGGATACAAATCAATAAATGTCCCCCGATGACAATACTTCCTGTGTGACTTCAGTCCTTACGGTCCAGACTGTGGGCATAGTGTGTCAGATACCTGCTTCTTGCATGATATTCAGATCATACGTGTTGTGGCAATGGCGGGCTTTTAGTTTCCTTTTATCTAACGTCCTGCTGAAGTGTGTGCTCTGAGCAGCACGTGTGTTATCGCTGAGAGACACAGTGTCTGACTGAGCAACAGTAGTCAACAGAAAACTGTCTGTGTGGTTAAGCCAGTGGAGTGAAGTCTTCATCAGGGAAGGTGGAGGGAGAGGATGGGTTGAATCTTTTCTTTGCGACTCAACCAATCCCGTTTTGTCATGACGGCTTTTAAATGAATCATCCATCGCATCTTTGTTAGGAACGTCTATTCCTAAAGCCTCTACGTAAATGTCATTATATAGGACCAACATCCAAAGAGCGCGTCTTTTTCTCTTTGCTGTGACGACGAGTCCAAAAGGTCTTGTCGTCACAGCAACGAACACGGTTTAAGGTATCACTATGCTTCTCTTTTTTTTTTTTTAATACAATGGTTACAAACATACATACTGTCTGACACGTTTCCTTGAAAGTATTGTACATACATGAGAATTAAAAAAAAGAAAAGAATAGAAAGCAAGAGAAGATGGCCAAATAGCTCCCTGGACACCACGAGAGAAAGCAAAGCAATCAAACACATTTTCTTTTTCTTCTTGCCTTCAGAGAGCAGCGTTGCTTCTCGCAGCGCTGAATGGGACGCCGAAGGATGAGCGCAGCTGCGAGCTATGTTTCATAATCAATTGCTTTAAAATTTTCTTTTCACAGTTCAGAAGATGGAATAACTTCCTCCTCCACCGCAACACGTAGCGCTATTACGATATCATGATGCCAAAAACAATCTCCCATGAACTGACATTATTAGGATTTAAAAATTATTTTAAAAAAAGTCCTGCTGTTCTGAGTAATTACACCATTTCTTTTTCTTTTTAAAAAGGAAAGCAGTTACAAGAGAAGAGAGTGAGCTCATCGCCAAGTCTTTGTCCTTCTGTACTGTACAACACTACCCGCCTGCATGATGCACATGGCAAACAACACTGATAGGCCGAGAGATAGCATGAA
>NW_022280055.1:4187728-4197763 GCF_004355925.1 Anarrhichthys ocellatus | reverse complement strand
AGACAGAGAAAGAGAGAGAGAGAGAGAGAGAGAGAGAGAGACAGACAAAGAGAGAACGAACCCAACGGGCTCTGTATTCACAGCTGCTGAGGTGAGGGGTAAAATGTGACGGACAGACAGTTAAATAATCATAACAGTCTCTTTTTTTTTAATATACTTTGATAAAAAATAATAATAAAACCTCCTCCCGGGGGGAGAAAGACACGTAAGTTCCAAACTGAGCAGCATCCCGTCTGTCTTCCATCCATCCATCCATCAATCCATCCATTCTGGCTGTTGTCAAAGCTTGTTCTGAAGATCGTGAAGAAGAAGATGATGATGACGACGGTGAGAGCAGAAGATTTTAAACAAAACAATTCAACCAAAAAATAAAACAGAAGACGTTAATAGAATAATATGTAGAAGAAGCAGAGCTTGGGAAAAACTCAAACTTCCACCAGGCATCGTGGCTGATAGAGAGAGACAGTCACAGAACCAGCTGATACTGAGCTTCTATCCCACAATGCAACAGAGGTCTGAAACCTTAACATTCCCACATCGCTGAGAGACAGGTAGAGGAAAACAACAAAACAAACAAACAAAGACTTTTTTTTAAAAAAAGCCAGAGGTGCTGCTGTGTGGGATACCCCCACACTTAAAATGATGAGCTCAGCTGTATGCTGCGACTCATGCTCCCAAGATGCACTGCTGCTGCTGCGACGACGGCCTGACAGAAACCGTCCCATCAGAGGACAACAAACAAACAAAAAAAGGAGGCCGGTCCTGATTTGACAGTGACGACAACTTGGCAAATCTACAATGATGTCGCAGTTGTTTTCTTGGGTCAGGAAGTAGGTCACCAAGGAATGAGCAGCAAGACAACACTGCCTTTAAATAGGCTGAGGCAGACAGACAGGTTGTCAGACAGATTAGACAGGCAGGTTTAAATACACTGCTGCTCCTTCTGACTCGAGGTTTTTTCTTTTCTTTTAAGTACTGGGCGGTAAAACAACCAGCCCCGAATCACCCTGCGCGAAACAAGCGGTTCGGCTGCAAAACTCCACCAACAGCCAAACTGCTCCGAGCGCCCTACTCGCGTGGTCGTCCAAACATCCATCCATCCATCCAAAAAGGTGAGACAGAGACAGCAATGGGGTCCGGTGCACCGGCCTCCAAAGAGGGGGCGTAGAAGTGAGAAGTAGAGGGAGTACAGGAGAGCTGAAGGGGGTCGAGGGTCGTCACTCGGTGAGCAGCTGCTGGAGGAGGCTCTTCTGCTGGGCCTGGTTGTTCTGGGAGCCCTGCGGCACGCCGGGGCCCTTCTGGGAGGCCGCCGCTCCGATGGGGCCCGGGTTCAGGTAGGAGTCGCCGCCAACCAGGTTCACCGTGCACTGGACGTCCGCGAACACCTGAACCTGCTGCACCTACAGAAACAACAATGGTACGGGGACCCGAAAAGGGAACAGTTCAATGTTTTAGAGCCTCGTCTTCGTAAGTGCCCGACGGATGCTGGAGGACTGATTGAGGTTGATACCGATTGGTGCAAGCAAAACCATACAAATACAATCTTTTTCTAGATCTGGGCAAAATAAAGATCAGATGCAGGTATTGTTTAACCGGAGAAGTTTCGATACTACTTGGTACTGGGTTATTTCGGTCCGATACCGAGCTAAAATCCCAAATTTCTGCATTAAAATGTTCTCATCTGCCGATATGTACACAGATATTAATATATCTGTCATAAGCTGATAATATAGGCCATGCTGATGTATTGGTTGAGCTCTAGTATTCTACTACTTGATATTCGTTATAGCTGCTATCACATTGCATGATAAAACCGGAAAAGATGGAGGAAAATAGGAGACAGCAACCCATCAGGACAGTAACGTCCCGGAGCCTCGAGGTCACTAACCTGCTGGTCGCTGCACACCGAGCCGACGTTGCTGAGGTTACTGTTGCTCATGCCAACCGGCTGCCCCATGGGAGACAACGGGCCGACACCACCCGAGCCCCCGGCCAAGGAGACGGTGATGCTCATGTTGTTGTAAACCCCCTGCTGGCCAAAAGCCTGCACCGCACTCTGTCCTGACAGACTGAACAGGCTGCAGAGCGCAGAAACGGTGAGAGACGACAGCACATTACACCGAGGTCTCATTTAAATACACCGATGCAATCAACGGGCGATTTTAACCCAATGCAAGCCTTGCAACTGTGTACACGTCCTCACCTGTTGCTCCCCATGCCTGTCTGTTGCCAGCTCTTCATTTCTGGTGACTGGTAGCCAGGGGGTGGGGCTTGTTGAAGCAAAGGACTCTGGGAGGTGGGGTTTTGAGGCGACAACAGCGGGCTGGTCGGGCTCATCTCAGGGGGGTAAGGTGGGTCTTGCTGGGAGATAGCTTTGAAAGAGGAAAAGCAAAAAGTTAGGTCAGTCATATAACTTTATAGTTTTTTATTTACTTTGGAAAAGTACTTTGGCAATTTAGACTTATTTTCTGTTAAAAAAAAAACGTGCTGGTAAGTTGTCATTTCATAAGTACTTGTTAAAATGTTCTACTTTCTGCACTAAGCATTGCTGCGCATTTTGTTACTTTGCCTTCATCTTTTGACCAAGCTGTGTTTTCACACCTCTGTTGCACATCGAGGCCTCTCATAAACACTGCCGTCTTTAAGTACTGGTACTAATAAAATGGGGTATAGTACCCTTTAAACATCAGGGTTTTGCGATACTTTTCTAGTGTAAGTGTCCCGTGCAACACTAATCTAATATTAAAATGTAGGGGATTCTCAGTCTGGTCTGGAGAAGCATGTTTCCTAGAACTCACCAGACCCTCCAAACTGCTGAAACAGGCCCTGCGGCAATGTGGCGTTCACGGTGGTGCTGAACTGGCCCTGCACGCCGGCAATCAGCGCCGGGTTATTCAGGGGAACTCTGCCGGGCAGTTTGTTGTCCAGAGGGCCCCCGGTCATGGGGCTGAAGTTACTGGGTGAGGTAGGGGATTTTCCCGTCAAAGGGTTGTACCCTGGTGGGAAGTTGAACTGCTGCTGTTGTTGTTGAGGCGTTGGCAATGGACCATTCGGGGGCCTGGCTGTTCCTCCGGTGGGCCCCACGACTCCAGTCGGAGCGCCTGCAATGTTCTGTCTCATCAGCATGACCTTCTGCTGGAAAAGCTGGCGCTGGCGATGCTGGATGCTGTAGAGCTCCCTCTGACGCTGGGCCAGCATCTGGGCATTCAGCGGAGGCTGCTGAGACATATGATGGAGAAGAGCATGTTACGGGGAACTCGTTCCCTATCTTTTAAAGTAAATATACATCACGGCGCATTATTCAAGAGGTCACTCACACACACAGAGTAAAGTACCTACACCGGGTCTGTAAGAAAACAGCAGTGGGTGGTCAGGGTGAGCCGAGATTCATTCGCTGCCACTGTGACTCACCTGTGAGGGCATTTGAGGCTGTTGAACCTGACGCAGCCCTATGTTCACATGCTGGGCTCCTCCTGGAAACGGACTAATGCCCGCCATCCTGTTCTGGAGCTGAGGCAGAGAAAAATAAGCAGAGGTCAGAAAGGTGCTGAAGGATGAGCGAGGAGGGGATGATAATAGAGCGAAGGGAGGAGGGCAGGATATAATAAGACAAGAGGAAGAAATAAGATCATCGACCAAAGAGAAGACGGAGATAAGTTGAATATTAGTGATGGTGGAGGAAAGGGAAGTGGGGAGTTCTTTTAAGAGCATTTCAATCAATATTTAGAAAATGAAATCACAAGAACTACTATGACATATGAAGATTCATTCTAACACAGGAAGCCAAAAGTCAATACTTTGTGCTATTCATTACATCTCAGTATTTGTCATTCACAGCCCGGAGTAATTGAGAAGTGATGCATTCTCCCAATACTCAGTTTTACTGAGCAGTGCTTGAACACATCGACCGGTCATTGCCAATCAGATGAAAATCATCCGGTTCCGATCAGCTGCCTATTGATTGGTGCATAATGAGTAAAGTGGGTGTATTATATGAAAGCACTAAGAGCAAAGAAAGTATGAAAACAACTCAAAAGTGTTCCTTTCTCTCATTTGTTTGTACATTACTGTTTTGTCAGCGGCCCTTGAATGAACACTTTAATAACTGTACACTTTAAAGAAAGTATGTCGCAAAAGCAACACAAACAGCAACATCTTCCATCCCAAACGGAATAAAGTCGTAATGACAAACAAAACGGAGACAAACCTCCACCACCTCCTCACCTGCTGTGGGCCCTGCAGCCTCTGCTGCAGCTGCAGGCGCAGTTGGTTGGGTGGCAGTCTGAGCTGAGCACCAATCCCCTGCGGTCGTGGCACGCCTGGCCTCAGCCCGACGCCCGCCGTCCCGCCGAGGAAAGCCCTCCGGGGGGCTCCAAACCCGAGACCCTGCTGCCCCACCACCGTGGTCAGCTCTGGAGGAAACTGAGCCGGTGGGGCTGGTGTGAATTGGGAAGGGTACGCGGGGAGTTTAGGGTCCATGGAACCTGAGGTGGCAGTGGATTGCTGGGTCGGGAAGTTTTGGGTCAATGGGTCAAAACAGCCTCCCTGGGAAGAGGCAGATACAAATAGGACCGGACATTAATGATTCGTTTATTTGATGAAAACAACCTTCTGCTTAATTATTGTTTTGTGATATTTCTGTTGCTTCTATGTAAATGTGATTCACAGACGGCCCGGCATCTCCATCGTTGTGACAGTCACATATAGACGTTCTGAACAGGCTGTAATCTGAAGCTAAAGTTGGAAGTATGTGGTCAGAGCAGCATAACCGGAGTTAAGTTGAGTAAAAACACTTTCTGTTTTACTTGAAAGCAGTCCAGCAGGGCTTCACCTCGGGCTATATAACTCGTGCACATCTGCTGCCCAGCTCTCTCAAGTATCAAAATCTTTAAATCACACACTTGCCTGCACCAGTTTGTCGATACCCAGGGCCTTATCCAGCTCAGCCAGTTCACTCTCATCAGTCCCACTGAGGAAGGAGACGAGCTGCTCCAACAGAGCCTTCTCGTCGTTCCGGCCCTCAGGTGTGGTCGGAGGGCCCAGCACCTCATCCAGCGTACAGGGCACACACTGCCTGCTCACACAGAGAAACACTGTACATCATCACCTGCACCACACTGGAGAGTCAGCGGGTTGAAGCAAGCTCCAGTTGAAAACCTCAACAGAAGCTTTAAATGTTAAATAAATGACATCCGGAACAACCCTGTAAATGACAACAGATTGGGTGTTGAGAGTACAGTGTTGCTTACTCTTGTGGCGATGCCAAGGGAGCTTGTAAAGGTGATCCAAGACCATTAAAGGACAAGCTGTCAGACAGACACAGAGGCTGGAACGGAGAGTCTCCCACATCCATCTTAGACAGGCCTGAATGAGATTTTAACACAGTTTTATTGCAATAGAAAATAGAAAAAAAATCATAAATAAGTAGATTCAACAAGTATAATTAAATTAATTTACAGGATTTAGCACTTTGCCAACTTAAAAAAGGTAATTAACATCAGTTTAAAATCCTGCTTTTGATGCCATTTCTTCGCTTCGCTTCAATAACATCCTATTGTGCTGCTGTTTTCTACAGTATACTGCAAAGCTGCAAAGTGTGTGTGTGTGTGTGTGTGTATTATGTTTTGTTGCATACCAGTGCTTGAACTGAAAGGGTTGATAACTTCTGCCTCTGAGAAGAGGCTGCTGTCTTTGGGGGTCTGGAAGGGGTCTCCCTGTCCCTGGTTCTGTGCCTGGCTTGGAGTGGGGGGACTGCAGAAGTCAAAGGCTGACTGACTCTGGAAGTTGCAACCGGAGGATGGGCCGCCATCACCGAGTCCTGGGAAACAAACACATGCACACAAAAAATGAGGTCAAACCAAATAAAAAAAAACAATGAAGCATAAACCTTTATTGTTTAATATTGATACAAAGACTTTAACTTTATGACTTTCTGCACTGTTGAACTATTTTGGTTATAGTATGTATGGTCTGTTGACATGGCAATGCCTCCAATAGCCACTAGGGGGCACACAGACTAACAATGTGTCAGTAAATAAGTGAATGAATAAATAAATAAAGGAAGCTTTCTGGGTCATACAACTACACTTGATATTAATACTACTAACAAAAGTAAGGAGGATTTTTTTTGGGGGGGAATTCCAGAATAAAATCGAAATGTTAAGAATAAAGATGAAATATTGAGAATAATAATAATAATAATAATAATAATAATAATAATAATAATAATAGAGAATTACTTTTTTTCTTGAAATGCAAAATAATAATAAAGAAAGAATCTTCCTCTTCTCCTTTTCCCCTTAGGCCTGGTCCTAATAGTCTTCTGTACCATTGTCCATAGGTTGTATGTAGGTAGTTTATTATTATTCCCTCTTCTGCATGACCACCCTCCCCCTTCCTGCTAAGTTGAAACTTTACCTCTGTTAGGAGTGCCGGGAGGCTCTCTCTTCACATTTACATTGCGGGGAGTGCTGGCCTCACCGGGCTGGAGCTGAGTGGGGGACTGCAGTTTGAGCTGGGGAGAAGGGGAGTGGAGCTGGGGTGACGGCGATTGCAACTGGGGAAGGGACTGGGGGGACTGGAGCTGAGGCAGGGGGGACTGGAGCTGAGGCAAGGGGGACTGGAGCTGAGCTGGGGGCTGAGAGGCCGGAGAGTGGAGTTGGGGGCCTCCTCCAGGGGTTGAATCCTCACTGCTCTGTTTGGCCCCACTTGGGCCTCTCAAGCCAGGCAGCAGCTGGGTGAGAGGGTCCATGTCAACAGAGCCACCAGACATCTGAGGGCGGGAAATGGAGAGTGGAGCAGAAACAAATGAAAAAGGGGATAGTGACGAGGAAAAAGACAGGATGGAAGAATGGATGGCATGAAAAGGTAAAGAATGAAAGAATAATGGGTGGCAGGCGATCAGTGACAGAGAGACGGACCGAGACAAACGGTCAGAGGCCAGTGAGCTTCAAAGGCTGCAGCTGGTAGCTGAGCCTACAGTCGAGACAAAGTCCAAGAAAATAAACATATAACTTGATAAGTTGCTTGTTTAAGCTCAATGAATAGAACAATGCTGTCACTGGTCATGTTGGTGTGATACTACTACTACTGTTATTACAGATCACAACGACATTGACAACAACCGTACCGTGGAGTCTCGGCTGTCCCTTCGGCTGTCCCTGCGGGTGTTTCGGCGCTTCTCTCTGACGGGGCTTGATTTGGGGCTGGTGCACGCTGAGCTGCTGCACACTCCCGCCGGTTTGGAAGCACCTCCTGCTGCAACAGTGGACCCAGTGCAGACCACTCCATCCACGCTGGCTCTCTTCTCCACTTTGACCCTCACTGACTGCAGGCTGAGAGCAGATGGAGGAGGCAGGTCCCCCAAGTCCTTTGAAAACACAGTGCTTCTCCGTTAGTAGTTGTCATGGCATCATGATGACTCATGAGGACAAATAATGTGGAATTTAATATTTATTAAGTCAATGAAAGATACTTCATTCACATAGATCAAGGCTAACACAGTCTATTTCAGTATTGTGCCATGAACAGATTTTCACTATTTTCTTTTCTAATTAAGAAGAAAAGAGCCTGAAATACATACAAATTAAATGAAGAAATACAAAGGACGTTTTTAGTGGTCACCTTTTCATCTGTGTCCAGCAGAAAACGGAGCAGTTGGTGGTCCTGTGGCTCCCTGGAGCTGGACTTGGGAGGTGCTGCGGTCAGAGCCGGACTGGCAGGCGACTCCCTCTTGATCTCAACGTCGTTTTTGTTTAGTCCTTCCTCAGTGGTGGTGGAGGTATCGTGGGGACTGGTGTCCTGGAGCAGCCGGTGCAGGATCTTATGCCGTTCAGTTAGAGAACTGTGAGAGGCAGGGCACTGAGGGGCAGGTTGAGGGTTAGAAGGATGAGGTGATGAGTTGCAGTGGATCCTGTTGTTGTTGTTGGATTCAGCTCCCGTCCCACTGATTTCCAGGAGCTGATTGAGTCTGGGGTTACCCAGCTGTGAGACAGAAGGAAGAGGTGCTTTAACAGAGTTCTCTCCCCCCCCTTCTCCTCCCTCTGGCGGTTTGGCAGATGGAGGCCGAGTGGGTGTACTGGCTTGTCTCTGAAGGACAGGAGAGGAAAGGGAGAAAGAGCCAGTTGACCCACCGCTGGCACCGCTACTACCATCACCACCAGACTGCTGCCTGTTGAGGCTGCCTCCACTACTTAGTTCCCCAGCTGGGGAGTGGAGGCCCGGTGTGGAAGGAGAGAAGGGGTTCCCCGGTACCCGAGGGCTTCCGCCTAACCCAGGACTGGCTCGTGGCATCCTGGGTGACGTAAAAGAGGCAGGGGTTGCCATGAGTGGGCTGCTCAAAGGAGAGGGGCTGTTGACCTGTCCACAGGTCCGATTGGGCGTCAGGTAGCCTGTGGGTGTGGCTGGAATATGTCCGTTGGGGGAGGTGTTGGTGTTGTTGGGGTGAAGGCCCGAGGTGGAGAGGCCTGAGCCTTGGGTCCAGTTGCTGCCGGGAGGAAGGGAAGGGGAGCGGGAGGGAGTTTGGGCAAGGCTGCCGAGGGCCGGTGGAAGGCTGGGGTTAGTGTTTTCCTGAGAGCTAGCAGTGTTGTGTTCCCTGGAGGAAAAGAAAAGACAACTGTGACCCGGGGGGACTATGTGGAAAAATAACTGCAAAAATCAGCTACAAAAAGGATCGTACCTGTCAATAGTGTGAATGCCCATAATGAAGGGCTGAACGTCGGGGTTGGGGGGGGCAGCAGAACTTGCAGCGGGTCTGAGCGCTGAGCGGGGTGCCATCACTTAACGTGAAATGGTACAACGGGCTGATGGCGGTGCCGTGGGTCATCACTGATGGAGATACCAACACATGCACACACGGGACAAGAGAAAGAGGCAAACACCGGGTTTACACTTTGGTCTCATCTCTTGCTTTCTTCTTTCTTCTCGTGTTAACTTTGGTTCGGATTACTGGATCCACATCTAAAAACTGCAACTTTGGAACAAAGGATTTTGATATTGATGCAGTGCAGATGCTGGCTTTAAGACTTTAATTTACTATATTATAATGGTTTGGAAGTACAGTGGAAACCAGTTACAGTGATCACAGTTACTTATATGGATCAAAAAGCTTGGGACAGAATCATTCCTATAAGAATGCAGTTAAAATAGTTTGCTTATAACAATCAAGTAGTTCTCTTACAGCGTTCATTTGGGATCTTTTCAAACATGACAACATACGGGAAAACATTTGAAATCTACAAAAGCTAACTTTAATAAAACGTCTCCGCTTTCCAGCTGGCTACCTGTGGCTTGTGATGCCTGCACATTGACATCATGCAGGAAAAAGACCTAATGAGCACGGTGAAGCCGCCCTAATCACGTGGATTGGTAATGTCTGGTTACGTAAGGCCCCCAAAAGAAACTGTGCTGATCCTCGACTGGGTCCATGTCACCGCAGCGCAGCACGTACCGATGAACAGCGACCACCTCCCTCCACGCCGCTCACCGGGTGTGTGAGGCGCCCCGGTCAAAGGGCGCCATTCATCTGCATGCACCGCTCCCGCTGCAGTGACACAGAGCTGGCCGAAAAACGGCAAAACCTCACCCAATGCGAGCCCTTAATAAATATCCAAATGTCAGCTAAAGCGGTGTAATCTCTGTGACAACAAAAACAAAACCAGCTGTAATAACCATCCGCTCGTAGTGATCACGTTGACCAGGACAGGTGTGATCACTACGAGCAGTTTCCACTAGTAGTTGCTGAAACTGTGGTAACCATGACAAAGCTGGCAGCGAGCCTGTCAATGATTTCTGGGAGTGAAGCTGAACAATCGATCGTGGCTGCTCACCCTCATGCAGCAGCTTCTTGGCGTGGGAGGGCTCTTTGCCCTGCGTCTGAAAGAAAGCGAAGATGCACTTCCTGACCAGGTCCTCCCAGCCAGGCCGGCCCGTCGCTCGCAAAGCACTAGTTTCTATGGAGATGATCTTCCCTGGAGGAGAGCACCCCCCACACACACACACACACACACACACACACACACACACACACACACACAC
>NW_022280055.1:4179000-4187718 GCF_004355925.1 Anarrhichthys ocellatus | reverse complement strand
CACACACACACACACACACACACACACACACACACACACACACACACGGTCAGTCTACACAGATTTCAACATCTGCAGTAGCCGGGGACGAGAGGAGGTGCACTCTGTTTACATCGATGATGCTTGGAGCTCAAACAGTCAAAGGTGATGAACTGTTATTCCCTGATGTAGAACATTTAATGTTAAGATATATTATCAGCCCAGATACTTGTTTTGTTGCTGTTGTTTTCATCCTTCCTGATGCACGTTCACAATAATGTAGTACAGGAATGCACTGCTGTTTTCTTGTTTAGCAAATAGGCCACAACTACAGTTCGTTGTGCAACTGTTTTGCATAATGACAGTAAATTATCCTCGGCTCCTAACCTGTGGGGTCCTGCTTGGTGATGAACGACTCAGTGCTGAAAGGCTGGGCGCGAGGTATCCGACAGGCAATACAGATCAGGCAGCTCTGCAGGTCTGAGGAAAGAGAGGACACAAGTGGTGAGGTGTGTGTGTGTGTGTGTGTGTCTGGTACTGTATGCCACAAACAAAAAAGAAAGAAAGCGTAACGGATAAAAAGTACGACTATGGATAAGTACCTCATACAACCAATGATACCACAATGATCAAAGCTTACCTCAACCCTCTAATTCACACAAAATACTAAATGTATATTTTTTACAATATCCCGAGGTGGTGAAAAAAGTACATGACAACCTGTCAAAAATCAAAAATCTGATCATTTTGGTTCCGCTATATAAAGGAGAAGCTGTATCAGCCAATCAAGGCTTGGAACTGTGTCATGCCAACAACAGATGTTGGAACTCAAAACCTACACAAAAGTAGGACGACGTCGGATACCGCGAGTACAATTCTACAATCCGCGAGAGCCAGGTCTTATCAAAATGAATAAAAGCAGGCAGAGTTCAACAGCAGAGTAAATCTGCAATGCAGGAACTATGTCATACTTCTTATCAAGGCCATTGCACCAACGGCTCCTCAAAAAAATATGAAAGCGTCCTGCAAGAATCTTGCCGCAGTCCAACTGGTCAGATGGAGGAAGTTGGGATAGTGGAACATTGTTTTAATACACTTTCACTCATGACAACAATAAAAAGGGTATTTATGGAGTATTTAACATCCTTTTAAGGGGACACAGCCCATGTTTACTGCATACAAAAATAAATCTATATTCTGTCTTATAAATATACAGTATCCATAGAACTAGGCCTTTTCAGAAAGAAAGGTGAAAGAAGAGAGCAAACAGTACAAAGATATCATATTATAATCAGCTTCCCTTGCTTAAATCCTCCGTATTGATTTGAATAACTCTACAATCTTAAGACTGAGCGCCTGCACACCGCGTGTAGTCAGTGTGTGTGTGTGTGTGTGTGTGTTTGTGTTTGCATGTACCCTCTCCCTCCTCCTGCATGGTCCGTAGTTGGGACACGGTGTAACACTGCATGATCTCATATTGCTGCCGAGCCTCCGGGTTTTCTGAATCCAACTCGTCCGGTGGCCTCTTCAGCATGCGACAGTTGAAGGTGTGGCTGTTCCTTCGGCCGGGCTCCTGTGGCCACTGCACGCCGTTTACTGGACAAGAGAGGACAATAAACACAACAGTTTAATATCAATGACAATTTACGGTTTTAATCAAAGCTAAAAAGAAATACTTCCCCTTTGGGAATATGTTAAAGGTAGCCTGTGGATTATGTTTTTATGAGCTGGCCCCCGTTTTTTTATTTAGTGATGCAATACACATTGCTGCCTTCGGTTTCGCACTATTCTACTGATTTACTGGTGGCCGTATTGCACCAACAAATGTAGAAGTGCGCCAGCAAAGGCAGGGAAGAAGAAGACTACTTCCAAGTAAACAGGAATTCAGCCGTTAAACTTAAAAAAGAAAAAGAAAAAAGGTTTTGTAAATGTTTTATGAGGAAGGATTCGTTGGTACGTACACAATAAAATACTTAATATGATATCTTGATATAAATCACAGTAGACAAGTCTAGGTCACCATGACCAGATCAAGTGATTTTGTTTCCCTTGATTTAAAAGAAGAAAAAAAAAAAAAAAAAAACTGTTGGAATTTCCTTTTTTGCCATCAATGATCTGTTTGCACTAGAACCTTTCTGGGTCCTGGGGTCCGTTTCACAACACTTTTAACATGAGATAATCTCACCTTGCGCTTGTTTTCGAACATTAAACACACTATTTAAAGCAAACGCTATACTTGCAATCTGTGTACAAGCGTACAAAATATATACATGGTAAATAAATTGTGAAGTGTGTTTGCGTCTAAGCAATGCTCGCAAAATGGCTATTGTGAAACGAGCACCTGCCCACTGAGCCCAGTCCAACACAGTTCCTGCTAAATCTCCTCTTGTCTCATTTGATGTTTTTTTTTCTTTTTCTTCCAGGGCTGCTGGAAGATGCCAATTTTGTTGAGTGAGTAATCACTCCTGGATCAAACAGAATGCAGCAGACTTGCAGATGTTACACACAATATTATGAAAAGTGGTATTTTTCCGCATTTTGCCCATTCAAATGTTTCTTTTTGGGTCGTTACAGCGCCCTAAAAATCACACCCAGATGTACTGAAGGACCCTCCTGTGTTACTGAGGTGGCGTAACTGATATTTGTGTCTAGTTCTCTATGAGAGTGGGTTTCCCCACTCAAGATCTCCCTCTCTGAGAAGAAGGAAGAGCTGTAGTGACTGGCACAACATTAAAAGAGATTACAAGATCAAAACAATACAACGGCTCAACCGTGACGCCTACTGCCCTCCTTTATCTATTGTCCTCATACGATCCCACACAGGCCCGCTACATTTTTTTTTTAAATCATCAGTGCTTCTCAAGGTTGCGGCTAAGAATTAAAACAACATTATCACAGGGAAGAAACAGTGTTTCACTCTTCCCTCGCTCCTCAAACTCCCCCACACATACTCTCTACTCTGACATACCGTTTCTTCGCTCTCCTGGAACATTCTTCAGCTTTGTGAAGAGCACTTGTATCTGAATCCATTCAAACTGTTCATAGTTCATCACGCTGCCTTTCTTCATGGCTCTTCAAATGTGCTTTAGCTACAGTATTCTCCATCAATGAACCAAGTTAATTATCCGTATTATGGACTGTGTTCTGATTTTGCTGCCAATACTGATCTCCTTAACAGGGTCGTCAGCATTGAAACTGTCAAATTTGAAGATACTGAAAATGCAATTACCAAATATCTTTAAAAAAAGAAAAGTTGGCGTCTTAAACCGATGATATAAAGTGTTGGACAGCAGATTCACGCATACCGAGTTAAAACCCACAGTCCCGGCTCACTCACCCAGGCTTTTGGGCAGCAGATTGCGAACAAATTCATTGTGGTCTCCCACGTGGAGCATGCTGTAGACACTCGAGGTCATCAGCTCGCCCTGGGCGTATCCGAGGTAGCTCGTCACGTTCTCTGAAACAAAGACGATGCGGCCCTCCCGGTTGACGACGAAGAAGAACCCATCAAGGGCCTGAAATGAGGAGAGGAAGAAGAGTAAATAATTAATTTAAAAAAAAAAAAATCTGTGTGTTGAGTTGGGAGTAACAATCCCAGCGGTGGTGGTGGTGAGTAAATGTGTGATTGTGTGTGTGTGTTGTTCACCTCAAGCAGCATGGGCCCCAGCGCCTCTTTCTCCACCAGCCCCTGGCTACTGGAGGAGATGTCGCTCTTCTGCACCTCATCATCTGGAGACAGAAGAGCTGCTTTCTCTGTCAGGGGTAAACAAACGCAAATCAGAAAACCTTTGTAGAGGCTGCAGACAAAAAAATATTTATTGTGAAAAATGTCTTTCCAACACCGCAAATCTAAAGCATGCGAACGTCTTCAAAGCAGCATATTTGGTTAAGCCTTTCACAAATCAGTCCATTGTGTGCGTGTGTCCTCACCCTGCTCGCGCCGTTTCATCTGCTGGATTTGGTCCACGGTACTCTTGAGGATGTGGCACTTGTCGGGCTTGGAACTGAGACTGGCAATGTCGCCCATGTTGGACGACAGCAGCTCAGCCAGCTCCTCGATGTAGCGGCACTCCAGCTCCCGTCGCCGCTTCTCCACACTGCGAAGAAAGGGAGCCCGTTCACTCGACCGGGACGGACGGACAAACCGCAAACTCGGGCCACGACTGTCGCCCGGCGCGGAGGCATAACTATCATGTGATCAGGTTTCCTTTAAATGTATGTTTCAATAGAGAACTGTGACTAAAATAATGTACTATGAACTTAAAACTTCCAGTGTTATCTGGTAACAATCTACAACAATGTAACGGAGACACTGTTTCCGAGTTACCTTTAATAGTTTTTTGTTATTTATTTGCCACGTATACATCGATACTAATATATCTGCAATAAGCTCAAAATAGAAGATTTACATGTCAAGCTCTAATTGGACAAAACAAGAGATTTGAGCTCTGAGGAGTTGTGATTATTATTTTGCTGATTACCGACACTCTAAAAATGAATAAGAAAATAATTTGTAGCAGTCCTGATCTTTACTTGATCTTCTGATACTTCTGTTTAAGTCCGTCTTAACATGGTGCGGTTTAATGTAAATGAAACATTTGAACATCTGCTCACGACAGTTTGTTTCTTTTTCAAACAACAGGTGGTTTAAATGATCAGTTTCAGAGTTGGGAATTGTTTAAGTAACATCGCAATGTGCTGTAAAAAGTGCCGTGGTTTTTCAACCGGCTGCTTGTGATTTCTTTCTGTGATATATAAACAAGAACGTTGCCGTAAGTAAAAAAAACATGGCAACTTAAATCTGCCTTTAACTGGAGCGTCTTCGGAGTCTATGCACAGCCTGAACAATATTCTCCAGATTCAATAATACACTTCCAAACCGACGAGTTGCAGCAAGGTATGTGGTAAACATGAAAAATAGGAATGTGTGAGTGAGTGTGTGACAACAGCAGAAAAAGTAGGTCAGTGCATTGGCCTGCCAGAACACACAGGCGTGGCGACCAAGGGAGGGGGGGGGGGGGGGGGGGGGGGGGGTGAGGACGCTGCTGAGTGTATGCGCAGGTCAGTGGCCGCATGTAGCTGCTGTAGAAATGCTAGCTGGGCTGTTACACCAGCTATTGGGCCCCACACACACACACACACACACACTACATTCATTCTTCACCACTACATGACCTGCCTTAAACCTGACCCTGACCTAAAACTTTAACCCTAAAACATGCAAGATCCAGATGATTGTATCTTTCTTCGCTCAGTGGCGGAGGAAGCCTTCAGATCCTTTAACTGAAGTAAAAGTACCAATACCACACTGTAGAAATACTCTCTGACAAGTAAAATCACTGCATTGAAAATGTTACTTAAGTAAAATGTTTGTATTATCAGGAAAAAGTAGTTAAAAGTACTCAGTGCAGAGAAATGTCCCCTGTGACATTTCTCATAACTCATCTAATAATATTTGAGTAACTAATGTCTTGTGATCTTTCAACAGCAAAGGTCACGCATTTCTTTTCATTATCAATCAAAGTGTGTCCCCAATTAATATTTTGACTTACCAGCCAAAAGGACTGAAATCTACTCTCTACTACTCTCAGTAGTTTTTAATGACGTACCCCGAGTTAACATTTCTGTTCACGTTAGAGCAGTGGCGGGCCGTGCATTTTATACCTGGGCCTTCACTGCTGTCCTGCAGCTGAAATACCACCTTATAACCACATTATGGCGCCACAGCTATTATTCATTTTTAATGCTGTAACTATGTACATCTTCGTATTAAACCATTCGGTACGAGTCGTTTGAATAATGCTAGAGCATTTAGAAAATGCAAAAGCCTAAATTCAGGAAAATATAATGATCTCAGCTGGTCTGGCTGTGGGACCTAACATCATTCCTTAATGACAAGCCGCGACCCAAAGAGATTATCATAGGATTTTACTTTCACAACTTGAACATTGAAGTACTGCTCTGCAATGTCTTTCCTCGTCTCAGCCCCGTGTCATGGTGTGTGGTACATCTTACTCGGGTCAGAATGCCCATATTTGATTGGCTGAGCTGCATCACGTGATGTGATTCACTACCCATCAGCCTCTGCTGGCTGTTAAGTTTCGTTTCACGATAGTCACGTGCTCGCCCACTGACCAATCACAGCACACTCTGCACCTCGCGGCAAAGCTACACATGGACACTGAGCGGCATGTAATGCTGACGTCATTATAGGCTGGCTAGCAGGCTCTGATAGTCAAAGAATGCGCCCAACATGTCAAACTAAAGATCTGATTGGTTGAACACTATGACAATCAACAATATCGTCCCCATTCACTTAAACTGCACTGGATGCACCCGAGAGTCTGCAGGCCTCTGCCTCTGTTCTTACCTAGAGACACAGAGGTGAAATCTGATTGGATAAAAGCTCTACTGAAAACAAACTGCACTGGAAGCAGAGCAACTGAGGAAGACAGTAGCTGTGCAATGAGAAAATAAGATCATGGGAAAAATATTTATATAAATTATAATACATGTAGTGTATTTAAGAAAAAATATTAAATTATAAAATAGATATAGCTTTGTGATTCTGTTGAGGCCAGCAGAGAAGACCTTGCAGGCCCTGACGGCCCACACTGCGTTAGAGTTGTAGTTCTGTAATGTTTGTAAACAGTCTCGGTATCAGAACAAGGTACGAGGCCGGGTGTTTACCTTTGCCCCGATGTGTCACATGGTGAGCCCTTCCTCTTGCGTGAGTCCGGCGTGGCAGGGTCCAGGGGGTTTTCCCCTACTGCGCTCATTTTCAGCTTTAACTGACCTGTAGAGGAAGAACACACGGTACGGCAAGGAAAGGTCGTTAATGGAATTTTCCATTTCATTAGAGCAAGTACTTCAGTAGTTTTCCCAAAACCTGATACACAAGTGTAAGTAGCTACTGAAACTGTCACTACTCCCAGCGACACCATTCTTTGAATACATTGATGAAACTGTACAGCAGGGTATCGAACTGTATTTATTATACGGCACAATGTTCGTGGTAAGGATCATAACATTCACCGCTCATTTGAACTTTGGTTTGAGGTCACAGTTCAGCCGAACAAAAACAGAAAAGCAAAAGATAACACTGTTTTTTATATTTTAGGTTTGTAAACAGTTGCACACGGACCGCAACTTTAAAATATCTGAATTAAAGACACAAATACAAGCATACAGTCGACACTTTCACAAAACTCTCCATAGATAAAAATGAAGAAAAAAAAGTGATGTTAGATTTGACGCACAAAAAAGGCAAAAGAATAAAAGCCGCCGATCATTAGAAGTGTAGTAACAGTAACTCTAGCTGCAGTAATGGACAGGATTGAATTATACTTTTTATTGGGGCTGTACCGAATAGTTTAAAGCTCCTTGCATAACGTGTTATTGCCGGGTCTATTCCTTGTGCTTAAACCCGATATTTCAGCCCAGTTGTAGATAAAAGATAAGGCAACACTAATATGTTCGGCATTACACTATTTATAGAATAAGGTTTCAGTGGTTGCTGCATTGTTTCTGAATTCTGACTGCGATCCAAAACGTTTCCAATAACCCCAGAGCGTTTAAAAATATATTTTTAAAAAAGGACATTGACGACATTGTTCATCTCAAACGAAATATTCAGCTTCAATTCCTTGTTGTTGTCATTTAGGCTTTTCAGAACACTAAAAAGCGGTTTGCTCTCCCGCACAGCAACACAAAATCTGATTTATTTTTCTCTCCTTTTTGTTTAGGGTGATGACATCGTACAATATGACGACAGACATTTGAAGCTTCATTTGAAAACCTCAAAAAGACGCTTGGAATTGTAAAAAGATGACATTCAGTCGAGCCCTACGCATAACATTTAAACTGCATTTAATTTGGTATTCGGACGCAAAAAGTAACATAAAGCTCTGCAACAAACCTGCCTGCTGGTACTGAATCGCCTCTATAGACATTTCCTCTGTAGTTTGTGGGAATGCATGTTGTGGATTTGCATTATATATATTTATTTTTTTATTTATTTATTTTTTAAAAAGCCTCTGTAATATTGTGTCTCTTATGTCTCTAATATCCCTCTTCAGTCTCCCTTAATGGACTCGTGCCCGTTCTTTTATCTACTAAGTCGACCGCCTGCACCTCTCTCGCTGCGTCGGGAGGGTAACCGTGGCAACAGGCAACATTTGACGAAGCCCACTGCGTGAAGAGGAAGAGTCCACGGGGTTCGTGCACGCTCCATCAGGTCAAATAGTTAAGTGAAAACCCTTTGGATGCCATCAAAAACTGAATTTAAGACCATTCCATTAATCCATACACTCAGACAAATCCACAAAAAGCAGTAAAGGAGGTGAAGTTCTGTCGTGTTTAGCAAACTGTAGAGACAGGCGGGGTTTATTATTTCATAACTAGCCTGTTGTTGACAAAAATCAGGTTTCTAAAAGATTTTCCCCGAGTCTAAAAGCCTTAAATGAGCACTGTGCACATCAGGATGGACTCAAGTCTCTTAATCTGTATAATCTGTAAAATCACATCCTTTCTTATCTCAATAACTATCCGTAAATCATAAACATACACAAATAAACTACAGACAAGCACAAAAGTGTTTCAAATTCAGGGGTTAACCGCACAAAACAAGCAGCCATTGTCACGGTGTCGGGTGCTGCCGCAGGGCCACGCTGCTCACAAGACGCTAATCTTTCCTGACTAGCCTCGTTTACATTTCACCTCAAATCCTCTCCCCCTCCC
>NW_022280055.1:4168330-4174000 GCF_004355925.1 Anarrhichthys ocellatus | reverse complement strand
CCCCCTCCCTCCCTCCCTCTCCCTCCCCCCCTCTCGGACACGCAGCGCACAAAGAGATCGCCCGCCCCAGAGAGGAACGAGAACCCTGCTCCACATCAACGGACACAGCAATTAGCCGAGGTTCTGAGAAACAGAGTTCAGCATTGACTTAAATAAAACCACTGAAACTGTACATCACAGTAAAGAAAACAAACAAAGCGACTTATCAAAATAAGCTTTGCAGGAAACACCGTGCACCACAAAGACCAGTGGGTCCCTGAATGTGTGTTGATGTTCCGGCCTCTGTTCACCCACTGAAGTGTTTTAGTCAATCGCAGCAAGAAATAAAGCAATAATCAGCGAGATTTTTATTAAACCAACGGTTGTTTAGCCAGAGTAAGTGGCAAGAATCACACAATTGATCCAAGATTTAGCTACCCTTGAGTAGCACTTGTTATAATTTATCAATAAAACACAGTTTTTTCTCCGATACCAATAGGATATTTCGTAGGCGTGTTGTTGTGATGAACACAGGTGGAGTATTGGAGCGCAATCACCATGAAGCAACACTGTGTTTGACCAGTGCTCATAATGTCAGCGGGTTCCCGCCCAATATAATACCGCATATTACTCTAGTATGAACATGAAAATATGAATTATTTTAAGAGATATCAAAAAGGGAGCAATTATTTATTATGCATTTTGGACTTCATTGTCAGCGGACAGATTTTTTTTCTCCATGTGTGGAAAGATTTAAATCAAATGAATGTTTTAAAGTAAAATATTGATTAAGATTGTTTGTATTTACAGTGATGCAGCAGTGTGGCTGCCTTCATTTACACTTACAGTCGTCACTTTGTGCGTCTTGGATCGAGCAGCTATCTGATGTCTGTAAATGCATCCAAGAAGCTTGTTAATCTAGATTCATGAGACTCTGCGACTGCGTGTACCTGGCTGAGCTTCCAGCCCGTAGCCCGAGGTCCCCCGATAAGCTTTATTATTTATACCTCTGCTGTTGTATGTGTGACTGTTACAAGCAAAGCTTCATTGATATTTAAAAGGATTCATACCTCAAAATTGTGAAAACCGGTCACGACTATTTAATTGACGCAGCTGCATTAATAGACTGTTGACACCCCTGCTGCATCATATCTTAGTTTCTTGAAGCGTTCTCAGAGAAGTGCTTCAATAAAAGCTATGACGGTAACGGTGAGTAAGGCTAAATATTGTCATGAGTTCAAGGTACTGAAGTGTCGGTTTTCCCTGAACTAACTCATCTGTACAGTGTGATAAAGAGCTGCTGAAAAATAAATAAACAAGGTCGCGAAGCGTCGGGGTTCAAAGGTAAATGTGCCTATGCTTCCAGCTGCATTCATTCACTCCCTGCAGTCTGCGAATAATTTCGGCGTGCTGTGTTTGTTACCATCTGCCTGCAGTCTCTCACACAACCCTGTCACTGCGAGACGCCCTGCTGTTTCCTGGTCTGCGCCATTCGTTTGCTGTCGTCAGCTAATGCTCGCCGCGTTTGGGCTTCACACGAAGTACATAGAAATGCAAAACACAAATGTGTCTTTAATGCGAAGGCGGCAGATGTTTTTCTTTTCAGTGTGAAACCTCGATGGGAAGCGCTGACAATAATAGAAAAACTAAAATTTATGAAGTCGGTCACACCACCAGGTCAGCCTCCTGTCCGCAGTCGTTCATATCGTAATTTTGCAACAAAATCCCACGCTGCTTTATGCACATGTATTCAGGAAAAGGGTGCTCCAAAATTCAGATCTGGCCATTAAATAACCACAAAATGTAGCCTGGAATACTTTTAAAAGCATCCGTTATGCACGGAAACTCTCTCACACCACTCACATCATCGACAGTTATTCAAACCGCTGTCACATGTTATTGTTGTGTATTAATTAAGACGCAGCAGACTCATTTGAAAGTCTGCACGCGAAAAACAATGACAAAGACGAATGCAAACGTGATTAGGGCTGCAACACCTTCACTGGAAATGAATCAGTGACGTCCTATAATGTAAGGCAAGGAAGCAGCAAGTTAGAAATGTGTAAGAGGTCGGACCATGCAAATATTTGGCCTTTCTGCTTGAAAAATAACTTTAAAGACTACAATGATCCATAATATTAAAAGGGAGTCCAAGGTGTCACTTTCAAATGTCTTGTTTTATCCGACCAACTGTCCAAACATATTCAATCTACTGTAATAGAATACCAGGAAAACCAGTGATTATTCACAAATATAAAGCTGAAGCCTCATTTAAAAATGATGAATTAGTAATCGCCTAATTATTTTTATGGCGGCTGACGAATCTTTTCTCTAAACAAAGGCTGTGGTTACACTTGTCAACGGGACGTCTGTCATTCCATCACGCACAGGACGCATTAACTGGGATCTTGCCAGCACTGGGATCTTGCCAGCACTGGGATCCGATCAGCCCGACCACATCCCGAGGCGGCTCGCATCGTGTTAGTTACTGCTGGTGAAAACCCAACATTTCACTTTTTTTGCTGCTTCAGAATAAAAGCTTTTGAATAACTAAATAATGTGGGGGGCTTTTATCGTGAAGAATTTATAGGAAAATGTGTTTATGTGGGATATAGCGGCGCTTTGTTAGCGGCTATTCTTCGATAAAACAAGTCTGCAGGGAGGAAGAGCAAGCAGCAGAAAATAACGGGGGACTTTCACAGAGAAGAATTTATAGGAAATAACATGCGTTTATCCGCTGTTATACAGCCGCTCGTTTGACCACAAAATATATCCAATTACCAACCGATCAGGCAGGACGCATAAAAGTGTCAAGCGTGGACACGCATATACGGACACAGCTGAATTCTGATCTGGCGCTTTGATAACAAAAGATAAGTCATAATCATCTCTTTAATGGGCAACCTCTCACTCTGACAAGGCCTATAAAAGTAGATTTTCATACTGTGACATTAAAAGGAGGTGGACAATGTTAGAAACATTACGGAATGCGATGGAAACTGGGCATGAGTAATGCAGGCATACTCCGATTTGTAAACACTGGTGTTGTCCTTCTCCAATGAAAACCCTGTCAAGTTCCAGCCCATTGTTTCCCACCATCTGTGTACACCCAGATCCAGGATGTTTACCAAAGAGTAAGAGATTACCTTGGACTGCACAAAACTCCACACATTCACACACACTACCCCAGACTCCTTTGTGTATAGAACGTATAGCCAGTGGACTGCTGCCCATAGTCACTTTGCTCATCTGTGATGCAATGGGAGCAGAAATGTGAGATGTAGTATAATATATGAGGAAAATGAGCCTTCGTAAATAATGCAGTACGTATTACCTAAATGTAAAAGTATTTACATTGCTCCATAAAAGGGGAAGTGTCCTTTGTCTGCCTTCTGGGAAGAAAACAAAATGTACTCTCTAGATCCTATCAATAGGAACAAAATACACCCATAAATATATCAGTAAAATTATGAATATGACCGTATAAAGTCATTTGTTTAGACAGGCATGTCTGCCTTCCTCTGTGTGTGTGTGTGTGTGTGTGTGTGTGTCATTGCTCATTTTTCACGGAGCATTTTCAATCTCAAACACGTTCTCTGCCAGACTGATAATTCACACATGAATATTCATCATTTATTGAACTCTTCTGGTCCCTGTGTGATTTAAAGTGTGAGTGTGGGTGTCCTCACTTCAACTCCTGAAACACTACTGGAGGCTGAGTCACACATGCTGGGATGTTCAGAGCCATGCGGCCAGTGTTGGGAGCCTCAAGTCTCAGAGTGCACAGCAGCACAGGGGGATAAAGCAAAGAGGCCAGTGAGAGAGTTATTATCTCTCTTAACTATCAATTTGATCCTGGACTAACTGGCCCTCTCCAAAATTAAATTGATATACCATTAAGACCGTTTCAAATGCAGCCAGTTATGCACTCTGTTTTAAGTACGGAATAAAACAAATAAACCTTGTAACCCACGGTCTGTCTTTTCATGACTATTGATAGTGTCCAAAGTTTTATAATATATCTTTTTATGTAGATCTTAACACAACTACAGTTTGCTCTGCAAATCACATACAGGGACAAAAAAATGGCTGCAGAACAGTAAAACACAAAATGTCAATGAAACGAGTCCCTTCAAATGCAAAACTCGCGCTGCATTTACACCATACACTCGTACAAGCTGCATTTCAGATAAGTCATCGTGGAAATATTTCCAAAGACTGAGGGCAAAACAAATTATTATTTCAAAATAAGTTTATAATACAATATGGAAAAGAGCAGAGGTGTGGTTACTTTCTACCACTTTAAACAGGGAAGATATTAAATTATAGGGATGGATTACAGTCTAGTCTTAACAATTAAAAAATCGAAAGAATCGAGAATAGCAGCAAATATTTGCTGGTCCAAGCCTCTCAAATGTGAAGATTTGCTGCGGTTTTCTATGTTATAAATATGTAAATTAAATATTTTGGGGTTTTTTGATGAGTGATCTTAAAAAACAATACATAAGATTATGTTCACGACTATTTTTCACCTTCACATTATTTGTAGACGAGACGCCTAATCGAAGCAGACGGAATAACAGATCAGAACGATCGTTAGTTGCCGCCCCATTAGCAACATTACAGGACAAGCCTGGAACACATCCAGGCACACACGGTGCACATTAACCAGCTCCTTTTGTCTCGCTTGCCGTACGTCGCTGATACGTACGGCAGTCGTACTTACTTGATCTAGGGCTCCAGTGGGTGAGTCATGTGGTTGGCCTTGTCCAGGGCTCAGAGCAAAGATAAAGGGAGGAAGGGGGGGTGGGGGTGTGGTGAGATCTCAGCGGTGGGCAAACAGCTTGGACTGGAGATGATGGCGCAGAGGTGGTGGTGGGCTTATGGCTCCGAGGTCGCTCCATCACATGGCAACATCTCAGGTGCGGGGAGAAGAAGCCTACTGGCCTCCGGCTAGGAGACGAGAACAGAGAAGAGGGAACAATGTAAGTATGCGATGCAGCAGATTTTTCTTTCGTCGTGAAAGTGGATCATCGCAACAATCGGTTGCCCAGTGCATTCTTCGGTTGTTGCAGATTTTTATACTTTTTGCTCAAAACGGAACACCACGGGCCCTTCTTCCTCCAGTCATGTAGCATTTCTAAAAGCGACCACGATTTATGAACAGACCATGTTTCCAGAGGTGAAACACTTAACTTTAAGTGGTGCTGTACTTCCAGTCGTCAAAGTTCCCTGTAAAAGTTATCGTAAAAAATCTGTCCCTAATCACCGTCTTTACAAATATGAAAAAAAAAAATCGGACAGATCAGATCATGGAGTGTTATGGAGGAGATGTCTAAATCCTAACTTGCTCATAGTGCCGGCTCACCTGAAGCACATTTTTTGTTGTACACCCTCAAACAAGTGATATGGCCAAAACAATAAAATCCCTTGCATGGGGTCAGTTTAAACATTTTTTTTTCCTGCATAATGCAGTAAGACTAAAACATTTTTAGGGAGTGCAATAATGAAGATCTGCACCCCCATCATCTTTACAAATATCCCAAAATATATGCATGCTATCCCACACAGCATTAGACTGTCAGTGCTGGAAGTTTCAACTAACAAGGGCTCGCAGATGTCCACTTTGATAATCAGTTTCAGTACACACACACACACACACACACACACACACACACACACACACACACA
>NW_022280055.1:4153369-4168320 GCF_004355925.1 Anarrhichthys ocellatus | reverse complement strand
CACACACACACACACACACACACACACACACACACACACACACACACGAGTAGAAAAGTCTGCACACCGATTCATCTGCTCCGGATGTTTCCCGACGAGACATCGGCCTGACATCCGCAGACAGCTGGTTTGTTATCCACCCAGCAGATAGGGACAGACTGAACACAGCCAGATCTACACACCATTACGTGGCTTCACCTCTCATAATCATAACGCCTCGTCAACAAACACAACCCGACAACACACACATCAGAGTCTTTTCTAAAGTCTGTCCCTCTCACAGATTGAAATCGACCAAGCTAACCACCTGGAGTTGGACGACACCCAAGACACAATATGCTGTCTCAGATCTTTATGCGGAAGTGTTATAAATAGTAAGGTGTTTGGGAAGTAGTGAGCCTAAAACTGGAAGAATGAGACTCGGATTTCACTGAGAGAGTTTGTAAACAAGTGTTTTGATATAGTTTTGCTTTTGTTAAACGCACAAGTCTTGGTTCACAAAGAGGCATGCGGAGAAATACAGTTTCCTTCAAGCATTCAAGGTAACACAGGGTGAGTGATTGATATACTATTTGAATAAATCCAAAATAGCAGATAAAACACGATAAGGACGGCATGCAACGCTGAAATTTCATTGGCACGAGTGACAAAATCAGCAGGCTCTCCCTTCACAGGTATCAGATAAGGATGACGGAGATGGGACTCACTCCAGATGTGGAGTGTGCACCCTGCCAACATTTTTACTGTAGATAAACATCTGTAAAAACAATGGGTATCAAACATCACCTCCGCCTCCTCTTCACCTTGAGCACGGCTCAAGCAAACCTGTTTGAAGGCAACAGGTCTCTGTGATATTAACATGTTCAAAGGATTAAGAGGATCTTATCAGATTTGCTGCTAAATGACGCAAAGGCGCGTCCTCAGGTGTGATCGAGGAGAAGGTGGTGCATTTTGAACAGGCCATAGAACACCTGCCCCCATGCATGTGCTTAAAAAACAACTGACAAACCAGTTCCTTGTATTCAACCATACAATTATGTCAAAAGACGGAACAGCCCACGCTTCACACAGTCCTCGATACCTTTGACTCTCAGACTAGGCTCCGGCGGTCCTTCGCCGGGTTTCGGTCTCGGCTTCGGCAGCCCGGATGACACCGGCTTGTTTTGGAACAGCGCGGCGGTCTTTATGCCTCATCTATCAATGCTTGTAAATTAGTACAAGGACTACGTGGAAAAGGTCAGCCGGCTTACACAAGCACACGTTATAAGCCAGAAGAAGGTCAAAGAGACAGTCCAAATATCGGAGGCCTGCTCTTTAACTACCTAATAACTATCTAATAGCAGTCATTGCATCATATGTTTAAGCCCTCCCAACATATTTGCGGTCTCGCACCTTATTATGCAACAGTGAAACAACGGCAACATACACACCTTTAAGAAAACCTGATTGTTGCCCACTGCATTTTATAAACTTGCCGTCATCGACCGACAGCTAGTGTGTTAAAGAGAGCTGCAGAAGCACAGCGGTGAGGCTGAACTGATCTGTGTGGAAGAACTGTCTCGAGGAGAACCGTTGCATTTGGTTTGCCGATCGTCTTTGGCGTTGGTAAAGACTTCTAGTTGAACTGGGAGGGACAGAGTTGTCCTTAACTCAGTCAACCACAACGCAGACAGATGTCTGTGATGTCCTCAGGTCGACATCTATTGACGGTTTTGTCAATTCTGTGTGAAATCCAAAACTTGGTATCTTTTCTTAATGATCTTACACAGTGGCTGTGTCAACTGAAAATTGGTTGCAAAATACACGTTAATCTGCGTCCAGCTTCTTGAAATGCTGCTCCACCTAAGGCCACATTCTTTGAACGTGACAGCTTGAACCATGTTGTGGATAATCACGGCTAATCGCTGGTTGTATAGCACAACAACTACAGTCCAATGCCTCCCATGATGTAGCGGTTTCAGGAAGTTCGATTGAACCGGCCTTATCTTTTAACATTTGTTTGTTTAAACATGGCACTTGACACTGGATGTTAAGCAAACATTTTCAAAAAAACAAGAGCACACACACAAACACGCTCAGCGCTGTCCCTCTGAAAAACAAAAACACAGTCCTCCGTCTATGAGGGAAGCATTTTAAGGACATCAACTTCACTTGTTTTTTTTGCCTTAGCTGGTGGGGTTCCAGTCATCCAACAGGTTTAAAAAAAAGGTAAAACTCCTGTGGGAGTGGGAGGAGGAGGCAGTACCTTTGGTACACTCCTGCCTCATCAGTTACTAATAGGAAACGTTCACACACCGACATTCATTTTAGACTAGTGCAGGTTTTAATTATATTGGTTTAGAAGGTTAATGAAATTGTGTTGTTAAAATGTACTAATGGCTTGTAGCGATTAGTCGATTGACAGAAAATGAATCTGCAACTATTTCAATCATTAATTCATAATTTCAGTCATTTTTCAAGCGGAAACGTCAAACATTTTGCAGGTTTTAGCTTCTACAAAATGAGGATTTTATGCTTTTCTGTTTCATTTTCTTTGCAATAAAATATTGAACAAACACAACGAATGTTACATCGTCTTTATCTTAACTCCAGATGTTCTCGACCTCATAACTCCCTGCATGCCTGACAACAGAATGACGGAGAGCTGACACTGTTGACGTATAAGAAGTCTGTTTCACCTCCATCAAACGATCTAAACACAGTACGGCAGGCTAACAGACGGCCAATAGTGTAATTCACCATGCAGATAATAAAGACTGGATGCTCCCATATGGTTAAAATGTTAAAATGCTCCCATCATTAAAAAAAAAATGCAATGGCATCATGTCTTTAGGCTCTTAAAATCAAGATCAAAGGAGAAATTAAAGAATATGGTGGGAGGAAATGGAGGAATTACTCACCAACGGCCGGTTTAAGAGTAATCAGACCTTTGCACAATGGGCAAACACGGCATCTCTCCTCGTCCTTATTTGACAAAGTAAAGTGCTTTCCTGCGTGCAGTCAGTGACATGATTCCCTTTGTGTGGACACCAAATCAGTTTTTCCACAACACGTATTTACTCGTCAGGTGCAGCCAAAAAAAGTTATGGCGCTGGTGGGCTGGTGAAAAGCGCGCCTCAGTGACCTGTATTACAGCCGGATGGGACGGGGGGAAGGAGCACCAGAGGGTGGGACGGAGGAACAAGCAAAGCTGGATGGACATTTCTTTGCAACAACACAGTGCTACTACCCCCACAATATTTAAATACACTTCTGTTTACATGTCTATTTTAAAACACGTAACATGCTTCAGCTCTTATTAAGCAGGAAAACTTACTATACAGTTAATAAATATCCACAGCCAGAGGGATTATAGGAGGAGAGGTGACTGAAATTATTACTGTCTCACTGAGCTTTCTGTTGTTATTATTGCTTTGTCTGTCAAAGGACTTTGTAAACTCTGTTTTTAAAGGTGCTATATAAATAAAGTTGTTATTATTATTACTATCATCAGCAAATAAGTTAAACCTCAACCTTAAGGAAAAGAGTATCAGTCTACAGCGGGTGAGCGGTGGAAGGAGGAACTGTATCTTAGTTTGGTTGTGTTAGCAGGCTAACATTAGCTAATTGGTCGGGCTATCACAATACCGTCGTTGGGCCATATATTGTCCCAGAGATAAACAATGCTTTTGTCATTTTAACACCATCTATGCCACTAATATAATGATAATTTAATAGCATAATAATGCAAGTGTAGCCTCAGCAATTGGAATAGGAATGTCACCACTTTAAATTAAACAAAATAAAGCCACACAACCAAAATAATAATTAACTCTTGGGCTCTGTAAACAAAAATGCACAATGTCTGCACAATGCCCAAAACGTATTATGGAGGTGAAAACACTGCTGTATTCTGACATCATTTTGGCTCAAATGTTCTCATGTAAACAAGCAGGCATGTGAACAACAGGCAATATCAAGGAAAGCAATTATGATCAAGGTCATGTAAGAATCAAAGAAACCGGCCTACTAATTGGTGCTAAACTCCACGGACAGCTAAGACGTTTGGGGAAGTATGTGGTCATAAACCAAAGTATTGGACAAGTAACCCGGTGATTGCACTAGAGCAGGGGTGTCAAACTCATTTTCACTCTGGGCCACATCAGCATCATGGTTTCCCTCAAAGGGCCGGTTGTAAATGTAAGACTGTATAACTGTAACTACTCCCTAACATATTGTTAAATAACTCTCTCTGCATTTGATTATTGTTTATTCAAGTGTAAAAATATTGTACATGCAGTTATATAAATGTAAAATGATATTTAAGCACATTTCTGTTACTATAACATAAATCACTTTAATTTAGGGTTAAGAAACCCACATTACTCTATCAAAGATCAAACTTTTTAAGAAAATAACAAGACAAATAACAAGCACAAGTTATGACATTAACTTTGTTCAAAGCTATTTTTGTCACCTCTCTGCATCACTAATGTCCCCGCCGTCGTCGTCCCGTGCATGGCAGCTACATCCGAGAGCTCCTCACTGAGAGTCAGGTCTTATAAACATGGATAGATGCGCTGTGTCCATGTTGTCTGTGCTTTCATCAACAGCGAATGAAGAAGACGAGTACCTGCTCTCTCTTAGCTAGCTGTGTTGTCAGATTGCTGCTAGTTCATGAACTCGGTCTGCGATGGTGTTTCTTCACAAACTGACATTTGTAAAAGTCTGTATCTGATCGGGGCTCACCTGCTCACATACCTTTAGCATGCACTGGGCTGTAGCTTTTGTGAATATATTCTGCTGTGATTGCACTCTGCCTTTTAATTCTTGGACAATTTTATGTTTTTCTTGGAGGCTAAATTTAGCTCCGTGTTTGGTGTCAAAATGCCGACGTAAATTATATTCCTTCATCACCGACACCGACTCATAACTCATAACACAGACCAGTTTTTCTCCTTGAAGCACAAACATGTATTCGCTTTGTGCACCAGAGGAAAGGTTGTGGAATCACCAATGTTATTACAGTTCATATTATGGGAAACATGACTGGCTGACCTTAACCGGTCATACAATTACGTATCTTCAAATTAGCATATGCCCGACAAAATCCCGTATTGGTCGGGCTCTATTAAAAAGCATCTTTATTGTCCCTAAACTGACCACATGAGCTCAGGCAGACCTCTCCTCTATGCTTCAGTGTCAGCAATGCAAACTAGCTTCCTCACAATAACAATCATAACCAATAATCGTGACTGCAAAGCTCTTCCTGTAAAGCAGGTTTGCAGCATACCGACATCAGACTGAGTCACAAACAACATTTAAATAGCCCTCGCTATTGTTGCCAGCTACTCCCATTTTCCAGCAGCTCTTTGTACTTTTGTGGTTTTTCTAATCACGGTTAAGCTACAAAAAACTTCTGGGAAAACCCTTGCCATTTAGATACCTGCATATTAGTGCTGGGCGGTATACCAATTTTAATTTCCTGTATGATATTAATTTTTGACACACCGTCATACCGGTGCACAGCCGAAACAACTGCTGTAACTCTTCAACAGGCAGCAAAATATATTGTTCACCGCTAAGAGCGCTACAGTTGGAGCTAGTTATATTATGTGTATTGAGAGGGACCCCTAGTCATGGTTATAACTTTTTAACAACAATTATTAACCCACAACTAACGCTCTTTAACAGGGCAAAACACCACGACACAACAGTTTGTGACACAAACAATTTGTAACACTAATAATTGTACATTTATAAAATTTCACCGCCGAACTGCATGCTGGGTACAGCTCGCTAGCGAGCCAGCTAGCACAACAGTCTGCCAACAGCTTGGAGAGGCTCCGTCGCTACATTAACGTTACATTAACGAACAGAAAGGAGCGATGCAGGAAGAACAAAGACAGACCGGAGATGCACCGATAGAGTCTGTGCCCAAGAGAGGAGCTGGGTCTGCTGTTTGGAAGTGTTTTGGTTTTAAAAAATCTGACATTTTGTGAGTTTGGAGCCACTGTTGTTGCCGCTGGTGGTAGCAGAAAACGTGAGTTATTTTCATGTGTAATAGATGCAATCTGAAATTTACACCTTCAAAACTGCAAACCTATCTACGTCATGTTTTTTATGTTCGTTAAATTCTCTGTAGCGATAACTAACTGATATGCTCATTGTACATATTACAAACAAAAACACTAAAAACTCTAAAAAAATTATTTAAATGAATCATTTTCTTTTGCTTTTTTTGGTATTATGGTTAGACACATGCAACGCTGATTACAGTAATATGTGTGGTATTTGTTATAAATGTACATTGGTACATAGAGGGTGATAAGAAGCTGTACATGGAGGGACTTAGGACCCAGGGGAATGTAGGTGAAGGAAACAAGAAGAGAGGAAGACACTTCACACAAACAGCAGTTCACCGCTCGCTGCGGCCGGTTGGCGTTAATGCGTGAAAAAAAAAAAAATACCGTGATATACCGTGAAACCGCCAGAATCTTACAAAATACCGTGGATACACATTTTTGGTCATACCGCCCAGCACTACTGCATATACACCGGTGTTTATGAAAATGGAGCTTTGGCTGCGTACAATAACTGGCACGAGGATGCGGTGTCTGCAACACCATGAGTGGGTGGAGAGGTATCATGGACTGCAACAGCATCTACTAAAAACAGATGCAAACAGCCAGAATGCTGGTGTGAAAACACCTGCGGCATGCAAAATGGCCGCGCGCCTTCAGCCAGCATTTGAATACCCAGATCACAAACGGTAGTTATTTGTGCCGCTTTACACTACACACAAAACCACTTCCTTTCCTCTTAGTGCTTTGCTTCCATCCATCAATAGCCGCAGTCTAGACGTCACGATGCAATTACTCTTCCTGTAGCTTCCACGCACCCAACACTTGCAATGTAGATCCCAAGGCCGCTGAGCCCTGTTAACCATACGACTGCTCACCAAAACTTTGCTCAGCGCTCCATAAGAGTAGTTGACATTGTGGATTCACATTCGAAGTTTTCATAAGGTTTCTGAATGACGCTTTAAATGCCTTACGTCATATTTAATGACGTCCTCACCCTAAAACAAATGGGGGGAAATACGATGTCGTGTTATTGTGTTGATCTAATGTTACGGTGCCGTGTGAGATTGCTGCTCGACCACTCCGTTAATGCTGGTGCCGGCCTCGCTGTGGCCTACGGAAGAACGTTTTTCGACCGCAGTGAAGATGTTTTTGAACGACTAAACGCCGACAGATATGGAGCGAAGCAGAATATTTTGTTCGATAAAAACATTGTGAATTTTGGACGGAGACAGAGACGAGGAGGCGCCTCGCTCGCTGTGAGTGTGAGAGACAGTTTCTGTAAGTAACCAATAATACGTCAACGTTATAAACTAAACTTCAAACTATTCGGTACAGGCCTAGTTATGGATATGATTTGGACTGTGATATTGAAGATAAGATCATAATAATTAATATTGTCACACCAAGCATAGACAGACTGACTAAAAGGTAGCCTTTGTTTGAATAGAGGATACAATAACAATACATTTATGTATTTTTAAATGCTTAGATATTTTAAATAAAATGTTCACACTGTTTTATTAATTTTGTTTATTCACATAACTTTCACTGTATTGCTTGCAAAAAGCTTAACGGTTCTACTAACTTAAAGCTCTCTCAGACGCTGACCCACGCTGCCTGCTCCTCAATACTGTGAGCAGGACTCTAGTCAGACTCTTCTCACAGTCAACAGCCACTAGTTAATGCATAAAGTTGTATTTCCAATTTACCTGTTAACAGTATTTCCACCATGGGTAGATGAGCCAATTGTGATGCAAAAATCGACCAAGTTCAGGCAACTTCAAAAGAAACCCCTGAATAAACACGAGTCTACCAAGACTCTTTGAAGCGGCACAATGTGGAAAACATACAAAGAACATGTTATCAATGTGTAACGGTGAGCTGTATTTGCTCATATTAACTGTAGATAAGTAGTACCTGTATTTGAGTACCTTTCAGGCTAAATGAGGAAATAAGAATGCAGTATTATCAATCATGTTTGGATTTATTATGGTAGCACATGTACAGCACTCTTCACCGTAGCATGACTCGTGACTAAAAAAAATCCGACATCTAAATGTTGAATTTTAAATCAATTCCCACTGTAGTGAAAATAAGGACACCAAGGCAATAACTTAAAGACTGTAGCCGTTTCCAAGCATTGATTGATGGAGAAAAGACCATTTGTAATAAGACGGGTCACTCAATTTGGGAGATCATCAAAGTGGCTGGCACCAAAATACAGTACGACGAGATAAATCATTTTCTTCCTGTGGTATTGGATGTTTTTTGTCTTCGTTTAGGATCTCACCATCTAAAATGTATCCCTGGCTTCATCTCCTCCACCTGAATCTCAATCTCAACAAACATGCTGGCATTTGAACCCAATGTCGTACACAAAAGCCTTTGAGGGCAAGCCAAATTTAATTTTAAATTAAGAAAACTGGAGGCCTAGGGCCCTTCATCTACTTTAGGGATTCAGTAATAAAAAGCTATACCACCAAGAACAACAAAAAGTGAGTGGGATGCCAAGTTCAAGCATTCTCAAGAGCAGAAATAACAAATGTGCAAGACAACTTTTAAGTGCTGCTGTTTGCAATTTGCACTGCAACATCCGAGTCGAACTTTGGAAGCATCTCAACGCCCACCCGTTTAAAAAGCTGGGCACATAAACGCCTTTAAGCTCCACTTCACAAAAGGTGTTCACACCACTATATGTTCACTGTTCACTTCCCATCGAAGGTGAGATACCCACAACTGTTAAAACATCCGCCAATTCACTTGACAGCGTCCCCCGGGTACATCAGCAACAATGAAGCTATTAAAATAAAATCATTTCCCAGTGTTATAATTCAGGCAAACACCTACCAAATCCACACAGGAAAGACAAAACTATTGTTTCACTCTTCTTATTGTGACTCAACGTTGTTCAGAAAACGAGGGGCTTGACTGTTAACTCGATCACAACGCCACAACAACCATTTTCCTTGCTCTGTTTTGTCGCTTGCCCTATCAATGTCCTCCTGTATGTGGTCTTTCTGTTTCTCCTTCCCTCCATTTCCTCCCAACCCTCACACAGTCTGCTGCACAAGCCTTTTTTTTCCTCTCTTCCTTCTTCTCTTTTCTCCAGGCGATAATGTAGGCCATCGCTCTGACAGCGGGGAAGTGCAGCGAGGAGTCGGAGAAGCGCCGCTCTTCTCTTCCTTTCGCCGCATTCTGCTCGCTTACAGCGGCTGAAGACAGTGCGCATGTCTACGTGTGCGAGTGTGTTGCCGCCTCACATTGACTCAAGAGTGCCGGAGTCGAGGGACGAACCACAACATGCAGTTGTGCCGGTGCTGCACCAAGAGCAGATGTGTTTCAGCTTTGCAGAAACGAGAGCTCCTAGATCAGGGTGCCGCCATCAACAGCCAACAATATTTATCCTGAATAGTTTGATCGGCTGATGCATTGATAATCTATTGGATAATTGAGTCGTGGAAAATGAGACTCATAACAGTTGGCGCACGACTTGTGCGGGTTAACCTGCCGACATCACACATCCTGTGACGGGACTACTGCCGGTTCTGAAGCCGTGGAGCTGTGCAGCGATAGTTTTGGCGCCTGTATGATCTTTTTTTTTTTTCCCTGCATGCTGCAAGCGAAACACACCGATTGTCTATTAATAACGATACAATGGATACAAGCAGAATCGCTTGTTGACCAGTGCTGAGAAATGGCATCAAATGGACCCCGTGAACGGTGATCGGATTGGCCCGTACTGCTTCCATTGATCGGTGACTGGCCCCAAACATGCTCATCGGAGAACCCTGAATCAAAGATGGTCTGAAACACTGGAAAACCACCAAATTTTCACTCGCATATTTCTGAAACGCATGTCTATGAAAGCAGAAATGCAGCCAGCACTAAGTCTATTTCATGCAGAATCTGTTTTTTTCTGTCATTTGTTCAGCACATGGAGTGTGTACAGCCAGCGAGGGCAAAGTTTAGGGTCAGAACACAGTTGAAAACATGCCTGTTCAGAAAACAACAAAATAGAACAGTTAACATATGAGTCGTTCATATTTATTTAGCTATATAGCATCATAGCAATGACCGCTCCACCTTAAACATAAGTAAATGTAGGTGCATTGTGCTGATAATGCCTCTTAACTCTTCACTTGAAGTAAAAACTTTGAATGCAGAAAGAATGTTTTGAGTACTGTCAACATGTCCCTTTATTACATTTTAATGTTTTCATGCAAGACAGTAACCGTTTAGATATGTGGTCATTTCATCCGAGTGAGGCCTGTTTGGAAATTTGCTGTGATCGTTTTCGGGGATGCGAGAGCCGCTGTGGGGTTCCTGGAAACCGGGGCTGGCCGTCGCTTCGCATACTTCAGTGAACCCATGGTGTCAACAGTCTGTTGGCAATATATATATATATATTTATCTTTCAAAACACACCTGATAGACTCGCAGACAGAGGAAAAGAGAGGGTGTCACCGAAGGCCTCAGGTTCCATCGTCTGGGAATCATGAACGTCTGTACAAAAATCTATTTGAAGTGAATACCACTAACAGAAACACGTTCTGTGTTTGATAATGCTGATATACCATCACGCTTGGATGGGGACAAAAAGTAAACAGGACACGGTGCGGTCTTGACAAAGCACTCCGGGGTGCTTTTGCTTCAAGTTTGCGTGCAGAGCGGTTGTCGGCCTGCAGCTGTGATGATCCACTTACAGTGTGCAGAGCTTACAGGGCTCGACATTATAGGGTCTCTGTCTGAAATACTCACACAATCTGCTATTTTAGTGCACAACGGCAAACACACACAAAGGCACACACCGCTCTGAAATGAAACCAAACTCCTGATGATGTCCCGTCACTGCATCGACGCAGAATAGTTTGCGTGTCCGCATCGCGGTGCATCTTATAAACGAGACATTTCAACACCTCTATCGAACATCGACTTATCCATCCAAGAGATTTACTTTATTCACAACAGCAAGATACGCCAGCATGATGAAGAAAACATTTCCAAAATGCTTAAAGAACAATGAGGCAAGATGCTGATTCAGAGAGAGAGAGAGAGATTCAGGTTCTGTCTCACATCTTGGTGCTAAATAGGAAACTTTGTGCTGCTATCAAAGTTTGGTCTTACAACGACACTAAACACTAAGTTGCCAGAGACTGACAACTGTGAACACTGAGACATTCGTATTCTATCGTCCCAACAAAAAAAAGCCTAACTGATCCATCTGCCTCCTCAGACGGCGTTCGTCAGTATCTGCCGAGTGTTCTGACCCTCAGTAAAAACATCACTGTGAGATTTCCACTGGCTGGTTGCAGGTGTGTGTGTGTGTGTGTGTGTGTGTGTGTGTGTGTGGTGGGGGACAGCATGGAAACGTACTACAGCTCCAGCAGCAGAATGCTGTGACAGTGGCAGCCAAGCTGCAGCAGTGCCGAGTGCTAAAATGGCTGCTCATGCTCCATACAGACACAGAGCTTAGCTGGGAAGGAGGGCTCCCCACTCCCATCCTTAGGTAGCTTCAACAGCTTGTGTCTGAGGGCTCATAAAGAAATTGTCATCGCTCACATTCTAATACATGTGAACCACATAGGATTCTGTGCTAACCATCAAGCAGCAACAACCTCCGCCCTCATCTGCCTCCACATCCTCATCAGTATGCACAAACTGTCTCTTTTTACCAGGGAAAAGGAGGTAACTCCAGCGCTTTAGCATGTCACCGCGCTGTGACAAGGTCTGGTTAAGGGTCCTCATCTCTTCTTCATATCACAGGTGAATTTTGGGTGTAGAGAAAGTTCATCCATCATTGATAGGTATGTTTTTGTATGCATTGTCTGATCTGGGTCTGTTATTTGGAGCGGTAAAATAATTATTTTTCCCTTCATTATTACAGTGGTTTTGTTGTGTTGTTTGTTTGTTGTGGTTATTTCCACTGATCAAACTGTGGCATCTTGTGGTTGAACCAGTATACCGCCCAGCCCTACCTTACACAACTTCAAAAAGTAAAGATTTGCCTCGCTTTATAAATATAACTGACCTGACTTAATCTCCCATAAGCCCAAATAGCTTTGAGTTGTTTTTGTTGCTGATGCTTTGCATCACAATTCACAAGTCTGAACACAGCCAGTAGAAAAGCTTAACAGAACTGGGTTCTACTCAAACACCGTTTCCGCTCCATCGTAGACGAAACATATATACACTGTTTCGGCACGATTATCAGATTTTTGTTTACATTTTAGAGACAGAACTCTTAACGTGCAGCAGATCAGAATCAGAAACAGTTCATTGCCAAGCATGTTACACATACAAGGAACTTGGCGTGGCGATTGGTGCGTGACAATAACCATAGTGCAGTAGTAAAAGACATCATTTAAAAATAGAAAATTAACAATAAAAGATGATAAACACAAATAAAGAGTATGATATATGTCCACCATCACTTCTAGCACACAAAGGCCACATTCCTAAAGAACACTAATGCCCAAACCAAACTATTGCAGGACTATTAATGTTTGTTATTATCAACAGTTTCCTCTTCTACGACTTCTACGTAATACGCACTCCGACACTCACACAACACATTACATCCCTCCTCTGGAAAGGGCCAATGTGTAGCCTTTCGGGGGATCTATTTTTCAGAAAAGGAATGTAGTACTCACCGCTATGTTTTCATTATAAAGATCCTGAGACTAAAAAGCGTTGTGTTTTCTTAAACTTAGAATGAGCCCTTCGTAGGGAGCGGGTCCTCTTCACAGCGTCATGTAGCCCAAAACACCGGCTCCAGCTTCACCTGAAGGTCACCATAGTTCTCCGACGCGCTTGTGAAACTGCGGTAACGTGAGCAGCTCTTCATTTCACTGCTCCTATAGTAGTGTTATCGTGGTGAGGAAGTCAACCTCTGAGCGACACCAACAGTTTTGAACCTGGCAACTTACAGTATGTTGCCACAGTCTTGGGTCTCTTCCTCTTTTCTCCCCGTTAAAGGGATTTTTTTGGGGGGAGTTTGTCCTGTTCCGATGTGAGGGTTCCAGGACAAGAGGATGTTGTATGTGTACAGGTTGTAAAGCCCTCTGAGGCAAATTTGAAATTTGTGATTTTGGGCAATACAAAAATAAATTTAATTGAAAGGGAGGATGTATTCAGTCGGTTGCAATCTGCAACCACACCACTAGATGTCATTCAATCCTACACACTGTCCCTTTAAGATGCATTAATTATACAACACTGTTTATTACCAAAACAATGCATCTAAGTAAGACCCTTTCAAACATGCATTCACTTAGCAGAAGCTCTTTACAGTCAATATGTTTTTGTCATCTGAATTTAAGATTTTAGATGAAGGATGTAACGCCTTCGAATATAGCTGCAGGACTACGAAACACCACGACTGACAATAGAAACATTAGACAGTGAGGTCAACTCAGGTGAATTTCTTCCATTATTCTGAGGGCATCATGTTCTCCGACTGCGTGCTATTGATCTACTTTGAAGTATATTTTATAAAACACTGCACAGGAGTTGTGTTTGAGAGTTATATAAACATGAACAGAGGATTTTTTTACAAAGAGGTCAAGACGCCCTTTAAGTTTATTCGCGCGCGGGTCAATCGAAACGGAACGGCGACGACACCTTGAGGCCGATCGCCTTCGTCTTACATAAGCAACAAGCCTGGTGTGTTTCTATGCAGGTGGCGAAAGGAGCACGGTAGCTCGCCGAGATGGTGTCGATGTCTTTGTGGCGACGTTGTGTGGAAAAATCAACGAGTCAGGGATGTGTGCAGGCCCTGGAGCACAACCTGCACTGCAGTGAGGATGACATGGTGTCATGCGTTAATAAACGTCCACGGCTGTGACTCTCTTACCTGTTTTGTCGTCCGCTTGTAAATAAAGATCCAGGCCCACGAGGTCCTGCTGCAGATTCTCACGCTGGATGCTTAATTCCCATGCAGCTGGCTAACTTTAGCATTACCAGCTTAACTAACTGCTTGCTCGCGTCAGATGTCTGATTTTTTATTTTTTTTTTTAATCCAATGTTACTTTTGGATTCATTATTTTGCGGTGAGCCGTGGCAATCATGTTGCAACAAACTCCAAGTACTTGGCAACCGGCAAAAGTTGCGTGTTAGCTTGGCTCGCTATCAATTTGCCGTCAGCTTGTGTTGACAAACAAGCCTGCGTAGCTGAAATCAAACACACTACTTGGGGCTAGCTGACGCCAGGCTGCTAGCACGGTTAGCTTACCCAGCTCCGCTAAATCCAAACCGTGTTGCAAAAGGACCCGTTTGTCGCTGCGTCCGACTTGTATCCCATCGGTGGAGAAGAACCGCGAGCAACTCCACGAATCACTTGCCGGTGGTATTTGCGTTTCAATGACGGCGCACTCGCGTTTGCAACCCCAAGTTATCGCTTTGGTCTCTGCTCTCCGCCATTTCCAAATCTCTCAACACAAACAAACAGGGCTGCTCGTGCGCGCGGAACGTCGAGGCGCGTTCACGGTGCGGGCAGCGGGCAGAAGCTTCTGTTGTGTTGATAGCATGAAGCCCCGGTTGTTATTGTCCGCGAGACGTGTGTATTGATACAAGAAATATGCGCGTGTTTTGACGACGCCACGGAGAGTAACTTGACTCGTGCATGTGTTGAATGATGCACTGTTCAAACTACAGGCCTCCTGCAGCTGTGTACGTGCGCGCGCATGCGTGTGTTGGTGCACTGTGCAGAATCCATAGTATCTGGTACATAATGATACATACTGTCTGATGCAGTGTAGCTCCATAATTCATGAGGGTACAGTATGTTTATGACCATCATTAGGTGGTCAGGATCATCGGATTCACCACAACAGCATTGAAAACACACACACACACACACACACACACACACACACACACACACACACA
>NW_022280055.1:4149177-4153359 GCF_004355925.1 Anarrhichthys ocellatus | reverse complement strand
CACACACACACACACACACACACACACACACACACACACACACACACCGTTTAATGAAGACAACAGCAAACATTCAAAAAAATACATAAATACAGTTTTAAACTAGAGACTGACACTGAGTTCATGTCCTCTGATTCCAGTTTTTGGGGGAATTTGCAACCTGTGGGGAATAAGTTTCTTATTGTGGCTTTAAGGGAGTATTTAGGTCTTAATGTGGGAAACAAAAGAGCAATACTTTATTTCTAAAATTTCCTAATAATTTCAAGTGTATGTATTTCCTGTATAGCTATGTCATCAGGCACCAATGACAAAGAAAATAATTCTGAGATAGTGATCTTATCTAGAGTACAAATTATAAAGATTTGCTGTATTTAATGTGAAAAGTTCTTCGGGCTTTGACCAAATAAGCAAATTGTATTCTTTTTTTAATTTTATTTCGACAATGTCGGGGGCTAAATGGATAATCAATTAATCATAAGAAAAGAAAGAGGTGCTAATACAAGATGTACAGTTGTTTGTGAACGAGCCATATAAAGACTATGCATTCAATATTCTTATTGCATTTGGCATGAACAACGAATAAATATATTTGAAATTGAGTATTTTTATTTGCGTATTATCAGACAGCTGAACGCAGGAATTTGGAACTATGGAGATTCGGATGTATTATTGTTTGTTTGGGCTTTATTATTGTTTGTTTGGGCTTTATTTATTTTTTTCTTTCAAATGTAATAATTGTTGGTAACACCTCACCATTATGCCGGAGGAGGGTGGTGTGGAAGTTGAAGATGACGCAGGCTCGTTTTAAGGTAACTGCCCAGATTTACTATGTGAATGAAGGCAGGCTTATCCACAATATGCCAGTTACACCCCCCCCCCCCCACTTAATTTGCTGCTACTGTAATCACAGTTGGCTTCATTCCCAGATATTATGTCACGGCCGAGATGACAAGGAAACGGACTCCAAAAAAAATACCCAGTATCTTCTCTGTAAAACAATAAGAAAGTCAGCCCCCAAAACATTTAGGAAGAAGTTAAATATCGCTATCAAGACATTAAATTACTTTCTATGAACTCAGTCAGCCGTGAAGTCTGTGAAGAGAGGGCAGCGTTAGTGGGAATGAATCCATGCTGCCATTTCCATAAAACTGCACCCGACCAGAAAGAACTTGTTGAAAAGCACATGCCACATCTGTTATTTATGTAGTTATTTAGGTGAAATGTGAAGCTCGTGCCGAAAGGAGCGGCAGAGGGGCGACTTGACCTTTTCGAGAGCACCTGTGAACTGGCCTTTCCTGTTTGTAGGCATTTTTAACCGGTCGCTCCTGTTCACAGCTGAAACAACTAAAGAGTTAATCAGCAACTGTTTTTGATTATTGATCAAACGTTTAAGTCATTTTTTCAAGCAAACATGACAAGCTCCTCAGCAGACCCTTTTTTTCAGCAGCACACACGTTTGATGTGATTTATGACACTAAACAACCGCCGGCCGCATTCCATTTTACAGGTGAGGCCAATCCAGGGTGCCGGTGTTGTGCGTGCTTTCATTGGACAACTGAGCCATCGTTAACGAAAAATAGTTTCCCATGTGTTCTTCCCACACTCTGACAAGTCGGAACATCTGCAGGGGGAAAAAGGACGAGTGTTAGGATTCCCTGCTTTTGTTTTCAGTTGTCTTATTTTGTCACGCCAGTTGCGACTCCGCCTTCATTTTGCGGCTACAGTAGGATTCTCCACGAGGACACACATACAGACTCAAAAGGTGAAGTGAATAGGGCCTTTTCACAGCAGATCTTTTGACATAGCAGGGTAACAATCAGGTGTAGATAAAATGAATTATGCTCCTGTTCTATTTAGTATGTCACAGTCATTCCAGTGAGCCAGCATGCACAACACCAGGGCCCTGGCCCACCTAAATGGAACAGGGCCATGATTAATGTTATTAATTACACCTGTGTTCAATCACATGTCACCTTGGCGGCTGTGAAAAAGGCCGAGACCAGCAAACACTGTTGTAGCTTTATAGTGTTTATTAGTGTATGCACAGGGTTTATAGCATAAACACATATACATAAAGTATGTTCCGTCTTATACTTCTCTAAATGTCTCATTTTGCAATGACATCTAAAGAGGACTTTGTGTTTCAATCATAAACATATATATATATTTTTAATCCCTTTTACACAGAAAAATGGAGGCGACAAAAATACCACGAACGGCTGCATTATACTGAGCGAGCAGATGAGCAGTTCTGAGAACACATCCGCTGCCGTTTCATAAAATGGACGAGGATACAATTATCTGCTGGGCCTTGGCTGTCTTTCACTTTGATCTCTAATATACGGACACTTTATTAGGTTTTATAGAAACGCATTTTGCACATTGATTCATACTGAATGGTGTTTTTTTTTTCCTGCTAGAATAAAGCTCTCATCTTCCACAAACACAAACCATAACGTGGGAAGTCACTTAGGTAACTGTAGCGTTAAATGTTTGTTACAAAAACCCGCCACGTCAGACCGGGCACGGGTCAGCTGTATCATGTTGGGACTATGAGAAAGATTATCAATAGTGAGTGTGAACTAGTTTCTTTAATTATGATACGTACCGATCCGATACCAGTGTTTAATTAATAAGCTGTATGCTTCACTGTGTGGAAGTGACACACACACACACCCCCAAGCGCAAACATTCACAGCAGGACATAGAACCATACGTAACACTCCCTTCCTTAAGATGACAGCCATAAGGGTGTCATCCTAAGGTATGCGGGAGAGGGCATCGGCAACAACGTTGTCACGCCCCTTTTTGTGACGGATTTCCAGATTGAAGTTTTGAGCCATAAGGGCCCAACGCATGAGTCGTTGGTTGCTGTTGTACATCCTTGATAGGAAAACCAGAGGGTTATGATCGGTGAACACAATTACACAATTACTGGCTGCGGAGTCAAGCTCACATAAGCCTCAAAATGCTGGAGGGCCCAAAGCACAGCTGAAGCCTCTTTTTTTCGATGGTGCTGTACTTACGTTGGGCTGCAGAGAACTTCTTCGAGAAGTAACACACCGGGTGATCAATGCCAACAGAGTCTTCCTGAAGCAATACAGCACCAGCTCCAGTACCACTTGCGTCCACCTCCAACTTGAATGGCACTGTAAAGTCTGGAGCTGACAGAACTGGGGAGCGACACAGAAGAGCTTTAACAGTTGTAAAAGCCTGCTTACACGTTGCGTCCCAAACCAGATTCTTATTGGGACTAAGAAGGTCTGTCAAAGGGGACACAATAGAAGCAAAGTTTCTGCAAAAGCCTCGATAGTAACCAGCTAATCCAAGGAATTGACGTAGCTCCCGTTTAGTAGTAGGAACAGGAAACTGAGCAATGGCTGTCACCTTCGCCTCAACTGGGCGCACTTGGCCCTGCCCAACATGCTTGCCCAAATAAGTAATAGTAGCCTTTCCAAACTCACATTTTGTAAAGTTCAAGGTCAAAGAAGCATCTTGCAGACACTGGAACACAGTGGACAGGGTTTCTACATGAGATGGCCAATCAGGGGAGTAAACCACCACATCATCGAGATATGCCTCACAGTTTGAAACTCCAGATAGGACCCTCCTCATAAGGCGTTGAAAGGTGGCAGGGGCATTGCACATGCCATCACTGTATACTGTAGAAAGCTATCTGGGGTAACAAAGGCAGAAATGTCAGAGGCACGGGCAGTCAAGGGCACTTCCCAGTAACCTTTGAGTAGGTCAAACTTTGTGACAAAACGTGCATCTGGGCTCTTTTTGTGGGGTTGACACGGTAAGCATGCTGCTTAATCGGGGAACAGTCACCAACATCGATGTCATGTTGCAAGACAGTGGTCTGGGAAGGTACATCTGAAAATAGTCCACGGTGGTGCTCAATCAACCTTACACTGTCACTATTGTGGGAACCAGAAAGATGAGGCCGATTCTTCTCCAAGTCATCAAGCACTTGAGAATTCTGCGACCGAGCACACAGAACAGGAGCATCTTGTAGCAGGAACTCATCTTCCAGAGGGGAGTAAGGTGGCAGCACTGCGGTTAAAGCTACAGGTGACACCTCAACTCCATTTCACTAGGCCTTGTCACATATGGCTTCAGCGTGTTCACATGGCACACACACACACACACACACACACACACACACACACACACACACAC
>NW_022280055.1:4122958-4149167 GCF_004355925.1 Anarrhichthys ocellatus | reverse complement strand
CACACACACACACACACACACACACACACACACACACACACACACACGAGTCTTCCGTCTCCTTTCTGGGGTTGGGGGCTCGTCCGGGATTAAAAAAAAAAGAATAATTGTACGACAGCAATTTGGTAACAACAAATTAACTGGAATTACAATTCAAGTATATAATGTATGTATATGGTATATAAACATAGACTTGAATTGAATAGATATGCCTCATCGTCACTGAGTATTGGCCCGACATCGGTATCGGTGCATCTCTTGGAAATACATGTTTTTGGCAGAGTAGTGCGTTTGGTTTTTTGACATAAAGAACATTGCAGTTGAACCAAAAGACCATCAGTCATTCCACCACTTTCACATCATTTCCTTTTCTTATTCAAATGTTCGCTGCTGTTTCTAGACCGGCTGAACAATAATGAATTAGCAGAGACAGACAAATGAAAGTGTTTCTACCACGAAAAGGGAATTGCGCCCAAGAGCGTAATGATTACAATCGTATTATGCCTTTCGCTCAAAGGCAATCGTTTCTGCTTCCAAACCCGTCAATCACTGAATTAAAGCCAGTTAGAGGTGACACTTCATTGGTAGCTGGCGTGATGTTTCCTTTTCATCATTAAAGAATAACTACTTTACAGACAGAGGAATGAAGAGTGTCGTTCCCCCGTTGTTCATACGTGCAGAAGATGATTGGGAAGGGTGGCACGAACGCCATTTCATTCCCGACTGTATTCCAGAGTTGCATGAGGGTTCATGACCGGCATTACAGACTTGATGCCGAGCTTGTATTTGTAACTATAATGCAACGTCACACACTGTATGTAGTGTACTGTGCAGCGACACCGTGTCTAAACATGGAGTAATCCTCTGTAAAACACAGAGCTACACATTTAAGAATATCACGTGGCAGCTGCAATAGAATATTCCTAATTGAATTGTTCATGTCTGCTACTCCGACCTCATTATTTGTGCAGGTCCTTTGTAAAACAAGTACTAAGACGGTATGACAGGATCGCTGTTAAAGTGTTCTGAGAATTTAAGTAGCTACGTTACAGAAAAAAAACCCCGAACAGACTTACGCAGACCTCTCGAGAAGTGCAACTATTTTGTACTAAATGAACGGATAACACTTGGTCCTGTATCTTTTTACATTATTGATATGTTCACACAACTTTGACTGGATTCATTGACTATTAATTGCTTTATTGACATGATTGCAATGCAAATGCTACCTTTGTGGTTTTTTTATACCACCTGAAGAAAGTAATCCAGAAAAGAACTTCATATTCTCCGACTGTAATCTTGGACATTACAGGTTTTTAGACTCGCTGAAGATGAAAAGAACATCTTTCAGATGAAGTTCTCCTTTCAAAAGATGAAATTGGATACTGACATGCACTGTAACGCACAGCTGGCCGACGTCTTTCAAGGCAGTCATTTGAAGAGCTTGAACTTGCGCAGCAGCGGCTGGACCGTCTCCTTTGGACATGGCTTCAGAGCCAAGCAGGTGGGGACGTTCTCTGGCTGTTCGATCCAGAGCTTGTGGGCCACACCGGCCTGCGTAAGGTTCTCCGATAGACCGGAGAGGGCGGCCTCGTCTGGAGCCTGGAGAAAAACAGACACGTACAGTAAAGCCAGGCTATTAAAGACAATAGAGCATCCAAGACTGGGCCACAGATCGCCATTACCTCACATTTCACCGCAGTGCTCCATGTGAGCAAATAAGGTTTGATATTAAAACCTCTTTATTCCAGTCATTATTGAGTAGTTGCATCAGTAAAAATGTCCTATTTGACTGGGATTTATCTTATAGTACATAATGCATTACATTTTAAATTAATTAGAATTATATCAACTCTAAACAAGAATCCATATTAAATATATTATCCGTTATTTAGTTGCTCTAACATTGCAGTTAGATAAGTGATTTAAATCTTTTATCCAGAAATACCAAACTCCATTCGAAATTCCGTCATTTAATAATTTCTTTCCTCATTAGCACACATTTATACCAGCAAGAAGACCATTTAATATCTTCATATATTCTGAAGGAGTCACTGTTAAATTCGGCACTCATCTTATAGATCAGACAGAACTTTGTATTCGTATAACTGAGGACTCTGCGCTTCACCTCTGGTTCTTATGATCCTTTATAAGGTAAACAATGTGAAGGAGGGTAGCTCACGCAAACCGGTTAAAATTGACATTTTATAGAATTTTAGTTTAGCCGAATAACACAACGAACCTGAACATGTTTGAATGTGTCATCACACATATTGTGATAAACGTTATAAGCGTTGTACTAACTAAAGTGACACATATTTGAATGGAGTCCGGCGGGACGAGCGGCGCTTACCCCTAGCACCACTTTGTGCATGGAGTCCAGCTCGGAGAGGTACCGCTGTGTGTCCGGGTCCCCGTAGTGGAGGTGGATGGCGGCGGTAGCGGCATGGCAGGCTTGAGTTATCACGGCTCCCAGGGGCCAGGACAGCTTGTGGACCAGATCCGAGCGGACCACGACATACTGGACCAACCGGCTAGGAGACCCAGCTCCTGTAGCCGCCATTTTTATTCCTTCCCCAGCACGAACAGGAACCGATCCAGATTCAAGGTTTGTTTATCTTCCGGTTCAGCCGACGAGTCCTTTATTATTAAACCATATTGAAACGTTACTGCCCTCTGCTGGTAACTTGTAAAACTGCATGTGAAAAACAGAGGTTACAGTCGTTCTGATGCAATAATGAAAAAAGCCTTTTGGGGATATGTAATGTTTCCTCAACATCTCACCTTCTATATTGTATATTTTGATGATTTTATAGTTGCAAACATGAGCACTGCAGAATATATCTTAAGCCTTAGAATAAAGTGTGAAATAGCTTATTTTATGTCAAACCTGTGGGAAAAACAATGGCCGATGTCCCAGTGGCAATATATTGTATATTAGGACATCTGGGAGAAACCCTATCACTGCAATCACCCCAGAGAGAGATTTACTCACTAAAATAATTTGGAAAAGGGGATTCAGTGTACTGTATTGGAGTATTATATTATTGCCAATTGCCAGCAGTTATAGCTCTTTTTAAAATATCCCAACCGGAAGAAGTATGGAGGTTTATTGATGTCAAAACTATCGAGCGAGCACAAGATAAATCCAATCTGTTATTGAGCTGCATGTTAAGATTAGAGAGCACTCAGATTTACAGGTGTAAAAAGTAAATACAAAACAGTACACTTGATAGATATCGTGCCACCACTGAGTGAATTTCTGGAGCTTCGCACTCTGAGGTTTGTCAGTCGGTCTCTACTGCTGAGAGCAGAGTCCAGCTGATTGGATCAACACTGTTAGACCCAACTAGCTAATGTCCGGCTCTTATCAGTGTTTGTTTTATTCGTCTAAAATACTTTAACAGTCTCTCTCACATTCGCAAATTTGACAAATTTGCGGATAGAGCTCAAACTTGAAGTGGCTTAATATTCAATGTTCAAGTTCTTTATTGTCATATGCAAAGCAATTACAGTGAAGCAGTCTTTGGCAATCAATTTAGTAGTTCTCAAACTTCCTCAAGTAATGTTCATACATAAAAAGAAAATAACAAATGAAAGACATACATTACTGTTGTTGGGATCTGACTATATGGCTTCGACATGTGCTGTGGAACAAAGAGAGTCAGGCCTTCCCTTTTGCAAGCAAAGGTTTCATCCTGATTGTAGTTTGAGCACCAAACCCCCAGCTCTGAAGAAATTCACACTAGGGTGTGAGTTTCCTCCCCCCAAAAACTATACATTCCTGAGGGTACCTGAAAGCACCGCTGCAATCTAATTGGCCGAGAGCCAAGACACCCCAGGACCCCTGTGGTTCAGCCACTGTTCTACAAAACTACCTGCAACCCCCACCTCAACGCTTTTCCATCGATCCCTCCGGGGTAGCAGGAGGCACACATGCAACGTTGTTCTTTTCAACCAAATCCTAGGTCTAACAGTTTATATTCGCTGGCCGAATTCACCAAACTGTCTATTTTATCTTTGTTCGTATCCACGAAGCGAACCCTTTCATTCCTGCAGAAGTGAAGAAGCAAGACTTCTTCAGACAGAGAGAGAGAACTTCCACTCTCCACCAAGCGCCTCGTTTGCTCCGGACATAAGGACGCGAAAATCCCTGATCCAGACGACAGCGATTCTCATTTGTGTTTATTTTATCTTGTTTGTGTGCTTAAAGTACTGTTCATTTTTATAACCTGGTGTATGCTTAATAATCGCCGACACTAACGGTCGCTGAGATCGTTGGGGTTGTGGAGAAGCTAGTGTATTTCATGCTACCGTGATCTGTGTTGAGCTAGCCGCAGTGAGGTCGAAGTTGCTTCTCGTCAGTTCAGGAGGTCAGAACCGCCGGCTGAGACAAAGAGTCGCGGTTCTTGCTCCCCTGGCTGAGAGAGCAATCTTCCGTACTCCCGCGCGGTGCAGAGGATCTTAATCTTTTGTTTTATTTCATTTTGTTGCTTTCCCTTCTCTTTTACTAACACACACACAGCTTTGAGCTAATCTAGCTACGTGCTAAACGGCTACAGGCACTAGATGCCGGGTCTCCTGTTGCCTATCCGCCATTTTGAGTCTCGCGCATGAGAGACGTCACCACGTCCCAACTACGTCATACGTCGCTGAGCTGTTCCCTCGCTCCTCCCCCTACGCCCCACACACACACACGCACGCACGCACGCACACTCTATGAGACTTAGTTTTATCGTTTGGTTATTGGTCCCTGTTCGCAGGGTGGGGCCCCGTTATTATTAATAATCATTAATTGTTACTGACATTAATAATTCTATTGATGTCAAGAATTTAGTTTCTTAGATGCTGATAACCCAAACACGCTCCTTTACGTTCCCAACATATTGCTGATAACCCCTTTTTGTCAGGCTATGTTATTCCCAACACTGTAAAGTCATAGACTAGAGGAGGGGTTAAAATAAAGGAATAAAATGTAAAACTTGTTAGACACGTGTACAGTAAGAATAAAATGTATAAATTGTAATGCATGTATTTTTGACGTTTATGAACTTCCATAATCTTGCATTTCTTAAAAATCCTGAGAAAATAAATGAAATGCAAACCACAGATTTGTCCAAATAAATGACAAACACACACAAGTAAATGTCACAATAATTATTTATTAAGCATACACATAATATAAATATAAAATATGCTATTTTTGTTTTTAAAATTGGTGAGACATCATTATATCTGTGTTGAGACAGACAACCATACAAACAGGTTTTAATATTCTACCAAAATCTGCTATGCAGCTGTAACAAACTTGCCATGATGGTGCCGTCCTAAAATCAGAGCCTGTATTCATGGAGCATATCAGAGAAGTGTAACTGATCTAGGATCAGGTTCCATGTAAATGTCACCATAAATGAGGACACAAGCCGGTCTTAGATCAGCGCTCCTAGTCTAAGATGCTGTATGCAGTGGGCCCACGTACAGAGAGAGAGAGCACAATAACCTACCGTATATATTTCTTTATATAGATACATTTCTTACTGTAGTCCAACAATGGCAATTAGCAGCATGAAAATCCGTTTTTTTTCCTAGTTCCAAGAAACTGCAAAAATAAGTCAGGAAGTAAAGAAATAAAAATAAACATCGAACAGACTGATGATCATCGTCACTGTACTAAGAGAGGAACTCGTCCACAGTGAAACAATCAGAGATAACCAAACAATCAAATTAGATCAGAGTGATGACATTTGACGGTCAGGATTCGGGTTCAATTCAGCTTCGCCTCAGTCAACAGCAGGAAGCGGATAACCGTGACACCTTCGCCTAATGGACGCCAGCGAGTTCTCAACGAGAAGCCATTCTCACAACCACGAGTTACAGCTTCAGTTGACCGAACCCGAAGTGAATTGATCCCCAAAAATAACCTCTCGATGACAAAGAACAAATAGTTTTTAACATTTTTTCTCTTTTTTTGTCTTCGTCTTTTTTAGTCTTTTTCGTTAAGTTTGGTTGACATGCTGAATCCTTGTGTTTGCAGGTTTGTGGTCAATCAGAAGGAGAAGTATTGAGCGAACCACTCCTGGCGCTGGGCGTCCGGGGAGTCGATGGCGGAGTCCTTCGTTTCAGGAGGGCTTCACGACGGGGAGCGCAAGAAGAATAAATCAAATCAGCACAACAAAAATTAAAAAAAATAAAGACAGGAAAAGAGAAGTCAGGGATGAAGCCAGAGGCTGATTCAGCATAGACGCTCACCACACTGAGTGGAAGCAGCAGTGTCAGATTCTCATTTACCATTAAACCTTTGTCATTTAAGACACAGCCCATTGTTTTACCATCACTGGCTACAGTCCTTTACTAGAACTCATCTCTTTCTGTGTTGAAAGTGTCATTTTCTTCACTGAATGCATGTGAATGAAACACAGGATTTAACTGCTTTGCTGTTTTGATTTAGCCTGGAACATACACACAAGCAGCACAACCGTCAGATAACACTGATCTGGAGGTTTAAAGGTGGTTTTAATGAAGGTGTAATCCACTGTTCTGTCCACAAGGGGGCAGCGAAGCCATTGTCAGGATCTATTGAGCCACAGCCAAGGAGAGAAACATCTGCTTTGTCCCAATTCTATACTACAAATTAATTGTAGACATGATGCACTTATATCACTTTTTATAGGAAACTGTTTTTAGTAATCAATAGCAAATTTATTTGTGATAATGTTGAGGTTTGGACTTGACAAACAGACATTATGAGGGTGTCACTTTGGGCTCTGGGTAGTTAAGGATTATTTACAAACCAAATAAAATAATAATCAGCAGATTAATCCATGATGAAAATAATCAATAGCTAATACTTCCACCTCAACCAATTACAACGGCAAGATCCTGCTCTATCATTAAAGCATTGAGTAACAATACTATAATTATACAATATATGATCGTATAACAGTCACAGCCAACTATTTATACTTTTCATACTCAAGGTACATTTTCTTGATTATAAGTAACATTTTAGACTTTTACTTATAACAGAGTAATTTCAGAGTGTGGTAGTAGTATTTTTACTTCAGCAAAGGATGTGAATACTTCCTCCACCACTGTTGGCACGCAATGGGCCTATCAGAGTATTTTAGCATGACAGAGAGACTCTGTGTGTGTACGTGTGATGCAGAATAAATGCACAACCACCAGACCTCTTTAACTATTTAAAGTATTTTGTTGTCAACCATTGCTGGTATCTGTACCACCAGATGAAGCTGTATCTGCTTCCTGACTCGCGTCTTCGGGGGGGGGGGGACCATGTTGTTCCCAAAAGTTCGAACTAATTAGTGTTAGCATCTGTCAAAACAAACACCTATTGGAGCTCTTTCTGCTTTCTTAATTGGCTTCTTGTTAAACAAACAGTCCCATAACCCCAGGGTAATATTTACATTTTGGGAGGGGGGGGGGTGTCATTTTTTTTTGTTGTTTTTTAAGCTTGAAACAGTCAGTTACTTCCCAAAAGGCCTGCCTTGTATTTGCGCAGCAGGATAAATCGTGTTTATACTGTGAATGGTCACAAGTCAGACTCAAAGGATTCCGTTTCAAGTCCATAAAATATTAATTGTAATATACACATTTGCATACAACATTCCCCATATTAAACACTATAAAGTAGCAATAGTGAAGCCTTCCTCCATGATTATATGTGATCAACTGTCTGCTGACATGTCTGTCTTTCAATGCCGCCAGCTTCACGTTGTCAGAGACAATAGGAAGTGGTCCTTATTGATCCGTGAGGGAAAGGTGGGTCATGTTCATTAAAAAAAATATTAAAGGTACAAACAAGTAAATAAAACGTCAAGAAAAATCACAAGAATATGAAGAAATAAATGTGATCACACATTAGGAAGAGCATGTATGTTTGTTATCTACTGTGTGTGGGCATTGAAGCTGTAACAAAAAATGAATATTCATCAATCAAATATGATTTTTAGATATCATTTTAGGTAGATGGGCAATGAGAAAAGAGAGAGGAGGGAGTGAATGAGATTGCAAGCAGGGATGTTGTGATGTTGAATTGGGTCACTCGGGGAAGGGAATGCAACGGGGAGGACGCGAGAAGAGATTGGCATGAGGATGAGGTGATGAATCAGTGAGGAAGAAGCAATAAGATGAGAGGGACGATTACTATCATCACAAATGTTTGGCACAACAGTCCCAATAGGATCAGTCCACGAAAAGAAATACTCGATGCTATTTTTGTATTATCTTGACCAATCCTCTACAAATAAACCCCATTTGTTGCCATATTATTTGCAATAACAATTCAGCATTAAATTCCAGCTGAAATAAAGTTTCTCTGCTGCGGCGCGTCAAACAGCGTGTGCGCAATCGTCACGTCAGTTGGTTAGATGTGGTCCTTTACTCTTTAATACCACTAACCTGTTGGCTAAGTTTGTCTCTCGGCCCGCTGCGGTGTCACACTGGCTGTCAGTCAAACACGGACACGCCCCTCCAGCTGGCTGACATTTAAAAACCTCAGATTTTTCTCCAAAGACCTTTTTTTTCTTGCTTTTAATAATAAGAACAAATATTAACACCGCATTTGAAAAACACGTTGACACTATGTTTGACTAAACGTGTTTCAGTTGGACTTTAAAGCTGACTTTCAAATGAAGACGATTCCATAGGCTTTCTATCACTTGATAAAGTGTTTACGAGCGTTAAAATGGAGCACGAAACAAACCCTCTACAGGGGACATCAGCAGTAGCACGAATGATCGAGACAAGGATCCACAAAAAGTGTGTTCCTCATGTTCTGATTCCCTGAAGCATACAGGTGTTTGATAATAGTGTTTCTCGCCTCATGCTCAGACTGCAGTGACCATGTTTGTATAAACCACATGGACCACAATATAAGGGGTACACACAGTGCTGAGACAGTCCCTCAACACATCCGTCTATAATGTAGACTAATTGTCGGCTAAAGTGAGCTTTACATACCGTGTTTGGATATTTGTGTATGTCCCAGGCAAAGAAACAAAACAGCGACATGGACTTCTGCACATAAAATGAATGTGTTTCTCATCTTATTCGTCATCGCTAACACGTAAAAAACACAGTAAGATGAGGTGATGAGAGGGTACGATCTTTAAATCTACTGCTAAAGCACCAATCATTCTAAATACTAAATTCACTAATGTTTGCATCACTATTTAGCAGAGGTGTGCACTCCAGTCACATGACTTGGACTTGTCACGAATTTGATGACTTAAGACTCGACTTGACAAAATCAAAAAAAGACTTGCATCCCGACTTGGACTTTAACACCAATGACTCGGGACTTCACTTGGACTTGAGCCTTTTGATTTTAAAATACTTGATACCGAAAGACGAAAAATTATGCAATTTAAAAAGTGTGCCACGGATCAAATAATGATCCTGAATCAGCAAACGTTAACGCTATTCAGTCCCGCTTCAGTCGCACTTAATTGCCCAAATCCACTTTGTCTGAAGCAACTTGATTGGATGCTGCCGGATTGCTTCAGACAAAGTGGATTTGGGATATTAAGTGTACAAAATGATAACAAAGATAATTCGTTTGCGTACAAAAACTACGTGGTCAACAAAAAAACGGATTGCAGGATGCAAAACGTCGAAAATGAATGCAAATGGAATAACATTCGATCAGGGACTCGTCAATCTTAACTCGGGACTTGAATGCAGATATGTACTTTCGTGTGACTTGCGAAACAAAGACTTGGTCCCAGCTCTGCTATTTAGCACCGAGAAACTACTGGAATATTCCTATTTGGATTCATGTTAAAAGTTCACTTAGATGAGATTTGTTGTCAAATAAAAGTCTCTTTAAGCTATAAATACGTAAAGGACCCAACGACTTAAAGGGGTCAGATTTACAAAGTGCCGCTCTGCATCGCAGTCGGGCGGCGAGATCAACTGCAAGTGTTTGTCAAGAACAAAGAGTGTGGAGGGCGAGGAGAGACGAATCGTTTAATGGAGTCTGAAAACATTTCAAAGCAGATCTATAATATCTGACCTCATACTGTCATCGCTTGGCTCTGTTGTGTGTGTGTGTTTGTGTGTGTGTGTGTGTGTGTGTGTGTGTGCGCTGCTGCCTTCCCATAATAACAGGTTTGTCCCAAAGCTTTTGCAAAGCAGCCACCACATCTCATTCTGTACATGAACAGCAGCTAAAACATGCAGCGAGGTAAATTGGAAAGAGACAAAACATGCTCACACACACTCACACACACATGCTGTGAACCTAAATACCAGCGCTTAAAAACACATTTCTTGGCATGCGACGCGCAAACTGTATGTATCCATGTGAGAAGCATGTTACATAATTCTTCATCGTATGAGTTCACACCACGGCGACCAATCACAGCCATCATCAAGAAACAAGAGAAGCATTTATCGGATCATAGAGTCGAGAAGTAAAAGCTGTTTTTCAAAATAAAACACCACCACACACACAGAGGGGGACCAATCCATGACAGCAGAAGACAATATCTACTTCACTATAAACTCACGTAGCAAAATACTTTTATTTACTCCGTACAAAATCCCATCCTGAGTTGAGGAGAAGTGCATGCTGAAAATTTAGATGAAGATGAGAGGATGAAGAATCGCGAAAATGACACAATACTCAACAAAAAGCCACAACAAATACTCACAGCAAGTTTTATAACTTCCCGAACAGAAAAAAAAAAAGAAACCTGTTGGCATGCACACAGTGAACATGTTCAGACTGAAGGACACCAGGAGAGGACGAAAAATAAAAACATGCCCCTTTTGCATTCCAAGGCCATTCTTTGAAGCTTCAGCCGGGACTCTTGTGCTTATGTCCTTTCTAAATATTCATCACCTTTTATCAAAAGTCCTGTGATGCTGCCGATGTCTCTCAGTGTAAATGCAGCCTGCTTTAATCTCAATCATCCAATCGTAGCTTAGAGAACGTAAACAGGATAAGTACTCCATACTTTCAGAGTTTTTGGAAGCTGGTCTTTTCTTTGGACCCTTTTTAAAACCAAAATAGTGAAAGTGTAAAGAACGCATTAAATAGTGTGTTTATCTGTTCTCGAGGCTGACTTATTTTGATATGTACGTCCGTACTTTAACATATTTATTTCAAGCCAAACAAATGATCTTTTACTAAACCTCACTAACTATTTTTGATGCGTTTCTGTCTCGCTTCGTTTAAATTTACAACTTAAATCACAAATTAAAAACGTATAATCCGGGAGACAATACGTTTTCTTCTAAACGTAATTGAGATTGTAGATTAGTTGTAGTTGTATGGGAACGTACTTTTGTAGGAGACAGGGCCGTCCAAGCCTAAGGCTACTTTGTGGAGTTACATTTAAAACAAACCTGTTCACAAGCAGCACATGCACTGTGCTGTATTTCCTCTCTGGCCCTGGATGCTACTCGTTCAGGCTAACTTCAGCAGCTCTGTCCTCATCTGTATTGGTCTTAACAGTTTTAACAGGGATCACCTCAGATAGCGTTACCACGCTGGTTAGTCCTCATCCTAAAAGGCTTTGTGTAAAAGTGTTTGAAAATACAGTCTGGTAGGAGTAACTAGTTCTACACTGTAATACAAGAACAATGCTGTTTTTTTTTTTATTTCTACTATTGCCTGTTAGCTTCAGCCTCCATCTTTTAGCACAATGTCATGGATGTAGCCATCGAGTGCACTTTGAAGGGTCCTTTCACAGGTTTTGTTTTAAAACAAACAGTATAAAGTCGGCCGGAGACGACGTTTTCAACCAACTAATCGTGCTAATGTTAGCTCAGGTAGCTCGCTGACTAAACTCTGCCAACGGCAGTTGTCAGTTAAGCCGCCAAAATCGAAGCTTCGTTTGTCTGCAACGCTGGCTGAAATTGGGCATAGCAACAGTCCCTTAAGGAGCTGGCGATTAGCGAATGTTTAAAACATTAGAGTGCTTTGAAAGCCTCTGTTTTAGACTTGGCAGCTCGTGATGACAATGATTTCATGCTCCTTATGGTTTGTGAAAAGGCCAGACTTGGCAGGAAAGGATGGAAATGTAAAACACCAGTTATTGTCCCACTGTTTCTATTTAAGAGTCCTGGTGGGTTTTTATCTCAGGCCTTAAAGTACAGCTTCTACATTCACGGTTCGACTCAGGCTACGAGTCGACTCATTAAAAGTGCTTTCACCACTTTAACCAGCAGGTTTCTCCAATTAAGCTGCGGCCTGTGATTGGATGATTGATGCGTGGATTGACCAGCTGCTGCCCGTCGGGGCTGAAAAGGTCTCACCTCATGAATTTCTTGGGTTCGGTGGGAGGGGTCGGCGGGGGAAGAGGTTTGTTGGAGTTGAGTTCAAGGTGGTGGAGGGGGGAGTTGGGGATGGGCTCTAGGCGGCTGGGCTGGGCTGGGGGCGGGGGTGGGGGCAGTGGGGGCTGCCCACTTCCTGAACCTGCCACGCCCACGCCCATACCTGCTGCCTCCAGAGCCCTGACATTAGGAGAGCTGCTGAATCTGCTGGCTGCTGTTTTCTCATTCTTTTTCTTTTGCTACACAGACAAAAAAAAGCAAAGGAGGGGCACGGGGGTCAAAAAAGGAGCAACAGGGAAGTTGGAAAGAAAATAGGAAGAAAAGGAGGGGGAATGGAGTACAGGGAGAGCCCCGGAGGTCGAAACAGTCCATCCAGCGAGAGAGACAGGAAAAGAGCAGCGTGCTAACTCGATCCTATTTAAAGGTTGATCGAAAGCAGAGTGAATGGATCAATCTGAAGACTGGCGTCGCTCAGCATCAGTCTTAGAAGCAGCATTCGCTCTGAGCAGAATGGAAGTTCAGATGAGGAGAGATGTGTCGAAGCAGAAAACATCTCACACTAACAAATGGCTTGGAAAGCAAAGGAGAGCTGGAGGAAAGAAAGTCAGGGAGAACAATCGAATCGGGTGGAAAAAACGGTGAACACACGACATACACGTATACAGATATGTGGGGGGGGGGGGGATACATATGACAGGAACAAAAATACTGGAAGTTATAGAACCCGAGCGATGGCGTCAACAATTATATACTGATCATGCAGTGGGGAGCAATCAACTCAGACGTACTGCTGGGAATGAGATATGGTGTTTTCCAGGAGCACTGGGAGCATTAGAAGCCCTGAAAACATATTTTCTCATTATGAGCGATGGGATCTTGCATGAACACACACTTTTGGTCATTTAAACTTCAAGAGTTTCACTTCAACAAACAGAAATAGTTAAATCTGATGAATACAGAGTTTCCACGTTTTTTGTACTGCACACCTTAATTTAATTGCTGTAAGAAATGAGACCTTGGGAGGCTCGACTGTTGGCCTCCTTTTCATACCTGCGGTGCTGATAAAGAACACCACATTTCCTATTAATCGCTTTCTTTCCTGTCCTCTTCCACCGTCCTTGGTGGCTTTGTTTGCACTGGAAAAAAAATAAACTTGTTAAAATTGTTTTTTTTTCCCCATCACCCTTTTACCATCTGCCATTTGCTGTACACTTTCACTGGAACGCTGTATAACAGCTTCCCCTATTGTTGTTGTGGCATAAAACCCTCAGGTAAAGGCCGACAGTCTCCTTAAAATGGTCTCGTTTGTTACAGCGCTGAGAATAACATCTGTAAATGACTACGGTTGTCACGATGCAACAGTACCCTTGTCAACACGTCAGTACTGATGGATGTGAAATGAGATGGAGTGGATATCATCTTTGCCATGTGCTGAGATAAAGCAGGCTCATGAGAGGGCCCCTGTGTGTGTGTGGCGTGTGTGTTACGGGACAGCGGGGCCTACCTTAATGAGCGGGTTGATGACTCCTACGTTGGGACTGGCGTTGAACACTTTGTTGAAGTTGGTCTCCCTGTTGACGAGTTCCAGCTGGTAGAACTTCTTATCGTCCTGCAGGAGAACAAAAAACAAAAACCTCACGTTAGCTGATGGAAGACTCGGATGACAGTGAAAAGGACTTGTTTGTACCCACACACGACCTCATCAGCGGTTACCTACCACCAGTTTCTTGACGAGAGATTCCCTCTCAGACACCATGTCCTTCAGCTCGGCGATGACCTGCAGATCCTCGTGACGACTCTCCCTGTTCCTGAACTTGTCCTCCGTTCCTTCCAGCCTGTGAGACAAAACCAGAAATGTTCTGCACCAGAGACCCACTGAACACCGTCTGATGTGAACACAATCGCAGTGGTGGAATGTGACCAAGCACATTTACTCAAGCAGCGTACTTAAGCACAAGTTGGAGGTGCTTGTACTTTAGGAACTTGAACTTTATACTTCTACTCCCTGCAACTCAGAGGCACATTTTCTACTGCACTATATTTATCTGACAGCTTTACTTTTAATATTTCATACCCTCACTGCCCGGTGAAAATATGTAAAAAGATAAATAATGTAGCTCCAAATTTGAATGTTTGTGATGAACTGAACTGTTCCTTTATGTATTGAGAAGCTTCTCCAACTTCTTAAGCTCAATAAACTCTTCAAAAAGCCTCTTGGATCAGCTGGAACATGCAGCATCACAAAGCTGACAACAGTGCTGTTTCTCTGAGCTCATGAAACGATGACTTTTTAAGAGATACGTGGTCCTCACAGGACAGCAGCGCTACAAACACATGGTGATGATTAAACTAGCCAACAGTAGAGAAAGGACCTGAAACATCTGCAGCAGTAAAGTGCAAAATACACATAAATGCAGCAGGTACATCATATCTAATAGTACAACACTGGCAGGGAACATTTCACTGCACAAAGAGTACTTGTACTTTTCATACTTTTAGTATATTTCACTGATAACACTCATATAATTTGACTTATTATTTTGCTGTTTATTTCGAATGCAGGACTTTCACTCGTGGTGGAATATTTTCACAGTGTGCTATTCGTACTTTTCCTTCAGTAAAGGATCTGAATACTTCTTCCACCACGAATGGACCTGTTACATCTTGCACTTTGCAGTGTGTGTGTGTGTGTGTATTAGATGGAACCCTTTACGAGTTAAGGGAATAAAAGGCATGTACTGCAGGGAGTAAAATAAGTTGAGTGATTTGGCTTTACTTTTTCATTAGCTTTTGATCAATAAAACAAGACTTGTCCCCGGTTTCTTCCCTTTCCTGCCCTCTTCTCCTCTCATTACAAAAACCATTAAAGAGGTTTGCACGTTCAAAAAAAACTAGTTCCACCGGAGGTTGTTTTTGTTCTGTGAGTTATGAGAACTTTCAAAAGACTTTTTTATAATGGGCTTTTGTTATGTTCTTACCGGCTCCTCTGAGAAATCATCACTTGGGTAAAACCTCTGATTCATTTCGTACTCTGTGACATTTTCCCCCAAAACGCAACAAATGCTGAAGATCGCTGAGCAGAACGGGCATTAGCTGCTTCTTAAAGCGAGAAACAACCCGTCATAGGTGACACTGTTGGCTGGAAAATTACTTATTTCTTTGAAATAAAACAAAAAGGCATTTGAAAGCAATAGCTGCACGAAGAGTTTAACGTATGCACTTTGAAAAGTCTTTTCAGTTTCAGAAATTTGCCTTTTAAATGTTACCAATACTATGATGTAAATCATCAGTTGCCCACTTCTTTATATCACATCATTGCATCAACATTATCATTTCGTTAAGTGTTTTCCAGAGTGTGTACTGAGCACTACCTATTCATAGTTGTGGTAAAAATTAAATTAATAATTTGGAGGATGCTATATTTCAACCCCCTTAGATCCCAAAATACAAGTGTAGAATTAAACAAGAACAAAGAAAAGCTCCATCTGAAGCTCAGCGAGTTTCAGTAAAACCCAAAATACTGGAAAATAAAGCATGAAATAGAGCTGTTTCCCTGCATGTTCAGCTGTGAACCTATTTCTGGTTTCACCAATTCCTTATGTGACAGCGAGCTAAACAGCCTTTCACCTCCCACACTGCCACCGTCCAAGCGGCGGAGGGGTATCTCTGTGACATTTACGCCGCAGCGTGAAGTCACACTTTCGTAAAGGCCGAGCATCGTGGCAGCTTGTCTTCCTGATAAACTGCGCTCCGCTCAAAGTAATGTCCAAGCGCCGTACAGGAGCAGCCACTGGAGCACTGCTCAGTGATACTGATACAGACTGATCTGCACTTTTCATCCGACATGCGGCCTGCTGCTGCGCTGGTCCGTCTGTGCTACTCTGACAGCCGATTCATCGCGTTGCTCCTGTGTGTCGTGACACTTTCTCAGAGTCTCTTTTGCTGCTCTCGCAGTGTCTGTGCTTGGCAGGAACTCAGTGTGAAGGTCTCAGGAGGTCCCAGACCCCTTGATTGACAGTTGAGACAACCTGAAAGCCTCAACAGCAACCTTTAAAAAGTAATTCATCCTCTTGTGATTGTCAATACAAAATATCTTTTAAAAGCTTACTATGTCCAGCAGTATTCATTTATTTATTTTTTGTTTTCCTGAGCGTCTTTTTTAATCGTTACCAATAAAGAGAGTGTGTGCGGCTGCCTGGAGAAAAAGCGCTGCGCACAGCGTTTCTTTTTCGTGCGGCCACTCTGAACTTCTCAGAAAGGCCCTGCCAGCGCTTTTTCTGCCAGAGCATGAACATGAAGCAGTGGATTTTAAAATGTATTTCACTGAGGCTCATTCTTCCATAATGTAGATCTACAGCGAATCTCTACAGCGAAAAAACACGTGCGTCGGGTTTGAGTGTGCGCGCGCCGGGTTAGCGGGAGAGAGGTGAGCGTGCTCGGCTGTGTGGACCCTGTTGCAGAGCGTAGTTGTTGCATGGTTGTGTAGTTGTGCGAGTGGCCTTATTGTTAACCATGTTTTTGGCGGTGTGAGTGCAAAGCTTGGTATAGGGCAGCCAGTCTGAGATCACGTCTTTTCTAACACACGGGTCACCACGTATGCGCAGTTAACCGCAGCTACTGCAAAACTCAGGCGCGCTAATTAGTTAATCTTCCAATTTATTTCTACTAAAGAAGCTAAAGCTGCAGCGCCATGATTTTGGGGAACTTCCAAAACCTCGCGTCAGAGCTGGAAACGCAACGGAAGGCGCGCACAGTGCGCGCTACACAGAGCAGATTGACAAGTGTCTGTCAGAGTTTGACAAACGCTTTCAAGACTTTGCTTTACTCGAGCCAGTTGCTACACTTATGTGCTGCACATTTCGGGAAGACATTGAGGTTGATTCACTCGCATCAAAAATTGCAACGCTGTTTCACCTGAACTCGTCTGGAGTAGAGGATGAGATTTTTACAGGCTGACATTCAGCTGAAGTCCAGGGCTCATGGTCAGTTTGGGAACTTACTCACAGAGGAAAAGTACCCAAACATGAGGAAATGTGATGCCTTCTTGACTGCATTATTCGGCTCTACTTACTTATGTGAGTCAGCCATTTCCCACATAATGAATATTGAGTCCAAACACCGTTCCACCATGACTGATGATCATTTGAAGTCTGCTTGAGGCGGCTACCAGCAGCTACTATGCAACCCTGGCTGATTCCATTCAGTGCAAGTCATCAGAGTAAGGTAATGACCAAAACTGTACAGAATTGTATTGTGCCATAAGGTTATGCAAGGTACAACAATATATATTGTAAATATAAAGTATACTCAGTATATATATAAATAAATAGATATTTAGCATTTTTAATGTAGGTAGATTATTTTGACTTGGTCATTTTAAAAGTAGCTCGCAAGGCGAAATAGTGTGGGCACCCCTGGCCTAGATAGATGATTGCCTTGGTTATGTACAGTCATTTCCATTATTTAACTATTTAAAGCACTATTAAGGTTTTTTTGGGGGAGGCTGCTGTAATCTTGACATTTCATCACCTTATAAACGTTATATGTTTTTGGGCTCCAAAAAATGACACTTGTTCTGGCATTGTAGAGCTATTTACACATCACATGTAATTGTTGTTAATGTTAATGTTCACAAGCTAGTTGCAAAACTTTGTATATCTGTTGTTTGGTGCTGGGTGGTTAGCGAGAGCTCTGTTAGAGCACATTTGCTAAAATTAGATGAAAACAGTAAAGTTAACAGCTGGAAAAAAAAAAAAAAAAAACCACTGAGCTGAAAGATGCTAAAACGCTCCACGGAGTTAGGTGGTGACTTCTTTTAAATTATAATTACTGTCTCAATTTGATACATTGTCAATATCAAATTGAATTTACTAGTGCAGCTTCAGTGCCTGCCTGCCTTCCATTCAGGACTCATACATGCGCGATTCACACCCTGGACACAACCTGTTCCAACGTCTTTGGAACAACAGACCACTGTACGCTAAAACAAACAGACACAAGGACAGTCTCTTCCCACTGGCCGTCACTCTGATGAACACTGAGCATCAGTCACATAGTGTCAGGAACAATCCAACGTGCAATAGCCCCGGAACGCTGAACATCCCCTGTAGCTTTTTGCTGTGTGTCTATTTCTATGTAAGTACATTGAGGGCAATGAAAAACCGGACTCATGCTTGGCCGATAAAGCAGATTCTGATTAAAGCTAGTCATTATCAGAGTACGGTTTGAGTTACGTTGTACTGCAAGAGTGGGTTTTTCTCCAGGCTAGAAAACTAAGCGCCTGTAAGTTATGTGCTACTGAAGTTTCAATGTAATTGTTCTTAACAGTGACTTTGGACAAGAATCTGACCGCATGATCTGCGGCTAACACTTGCACAGAGTTATTTGTTTTAGCCGGCTCCTCCAAGATAAATAACATCTTTTCTAGTGGAGTTCACGATCGGATCCAAATATTTGATATTTTATTTAATACTGGCTGGATGAACAGAATTTCCTCCGGGCAAGAGCACACTGAGGCCAAATGTCTGGTGTCCAGCTATTTTACGCCTGACCGCCGCAGCATCAGCAACCCTTCACTGGGCAGGAAGACCCTCTGTCTCACCCGGCTGGAGTGTCAGGGAGACTGGTGTCATATTGGTGCATTTGTCATATTTTGGGGGTATTTTTGTCTGTGATCACATGAAGAGAATACGTCCATGGTTTGTACAGATGCACCTGCTGTTGCTCGGCTTATACGCGAGCCATCAAACCGATTTCCTTCAATAAAACCTGCAGGGTGGGAGAAGTCCACATCTATCCACTGCATGGTTAACAGACACCACAGCTTGAAAACGTAAAGCTGAACCAAGATGTGTTTTTTCTGGGAGTAGCATATTTCTTGGTGAAGGTGGTGTCTGTAATAAGACGATGATTTGGAGTCTCCACTGCTCTGGACTTTAATAAAACCCCAAACTGACAATGACTGATGGTCAAGAGGAAACGCTGGAATTAAAGTGCTCCAGTTATCTTCACTACCTTCTGGCCGTGCTGAGTCATTTTCTCTCATTGCCGCTGCTGCAGTTAGCATTGGCAAACTCACTATATTGCATGTTATCATTTTTAATTGCATAAATAATTCTCCAGGACCTAACTGTAAAGTCACTTTCAGTGGTTACGCAAACCTAACCACGACTTAAAGTTACTTAAAACAAGCATCAATTATGTGTGAAGATGTTTCATTTGATTAAGTGACTTGTGGTATAAGTGTGATAATGCACTCTGAGGTGTACAGATACAATCAATATCTGACATGAGGAACTGTCCCCTGCTAAGTCCTTATGCATGATCACTTAAGGGGAGGATTAGCATAGAAAATAATGGTGAAAGACAAAGGAAGACAATAAGAAAATAGAGGACAGAAAGTTAATATAATGCTTTAAAACTGTATGTCCTATAACACACAATGTCAACAATAATGTACAGTCTGTACTAAGACTGTAAAGGCAGCACAGTAGTATCTACACATGCCAGAGACAGCTACATCCTTTAAATGGCTGTGGGATTTGTGCGGTGCGACATTAAGCTTCATACATTTCCAACACTAATCCATCACTTTCTTTGTCATGGTGAATTTGGGCTGAAGACATAGGAGTTTTGAGTGTTGCTCGGCATCCGGAGAGTCTTTTTTCATCTTTGAATGTCTAAATGGTTATGCAGCGGGAAGCAAAAGCATTGTTGCGTTGGTTACCTGCAGCTTAATGTACTTTACACACTGATTTCAGAGCTGTCAAACTGTTGACTGTAATTATGTTTCAGGTGTCCGGCTGTATGATTTTAACAAACACCACTGCTGATGTGACGACGTGACTACTAACTGCATCTCTAGTCGGCATGATGACCAAAACCCAAATAAACCCAAACTGTAACACACAGACATTCTTTCCCACATAATCAACCAATGAGGCACAGACGCAGGACAACATATTCAAAAAATAATCATGAAATGGTGGAGCATTCTCTGTTCAGGCTATTTAGGGAGAAGGATTTGTAGTGAGGGACGAGAGTGTCGTCAGCACGGTGATTAATTAGGAGGGAAGGGACAGGGCCGATGGTTAAGACAGATCTGTGTTTTAGTTAATTAGACAGAAGACAGCGGATTATCTCCGGGGACAGCCCCAGAAATGCCTCTTTTGTGGGTAAAGTGAAGAAACAGACAGAAAATAAAAACTGCTGACCGTTGAAGTAAATTTGTCCCAGAAAACTGGTCACAACAACACAGAAAGTAGACTGTGTCACTACATGTTTAGTCTGTAAACTTAATTCACTGTAAAGACTGTAAAGTAGTGAACAACTTCTATGTTTATCAAGATGATGGTGCTACGTGAGAAGTTAAGTGCTGAACAAAGTTATTGCTATTTGCCCAGAGAGAGACATGAATGTCTGGCAATCCATCCAATATCTGTCTAGACATTTCACCCAGAATCATGAGGGTCAAACTCATGGTGGTACAAGTCAGGGGATCATCAAAGTTTCATCCCCTGGGGAGTTTGTAAAAAAATGTCATGGCAATCCATCCACTATTGAAATATTACAATCAGGACAAAGGTGGTGGATTGACCAACCAACTGACTGGCATTGCCATCTGTAGAACCGTAAGAAAAAGATGAAAAATGCTCAACTTTAACCCAACTTGGTAGAGAAATCCCCAAAGTCCTTGAAACCATAACGGCCACAAAGATTAAAATATCAGAGCATCCATCTCCAATGTAACTGCGCAAACTCCATTCTCTGATAAAGACTCTGAAATAAGGTTGAAATCTCAGTAAAAAGCTAGTTAGTAGAACTTGAGTTGCATTATCAAAAAAAAAAAAAAAAAACGTTAGCAAGTAAGAGCTTGACTAAAAAGTAAAACCATTTCATATTTTCATCTCTGCCAGGTGATTATGTATTTGGCCCTGTGTGTGTTTTGTCTGTCCATAGCTAATCTGACATACTGCTGGCCCTCTCGGGGTTGCAGTGATTCACACTTTCCGCTGTGTGTTTGGCTACCAGAGCTAACGACTAACAAGGCTAATACACCGAACAGAGCTAGCAGCCAACAGAACTAAATACACAGCAGGACTGACAGTTTCTGTTCATAGAAAGCTTTAAACAGTCAACATGAAGCTTTACAAAGTGAACTGCACAGAGCCGGTGCAGACAGCAGCGTAGATTAAGATGAGAGATCTGTTGTGTGAGTAGAAAACATGCCTGATATGCTCGCCTTCCAGACGGGGGACAATTGTGGGTTGTTTTCATTCGTTGCAGACACACCTGGCAGAGATCTGCACTCTACTGAGTGCACTCTTCTAGTTACGTTGTTTATTTAGGATGAGGTGCATAAACCAATGGGTTCTTGTCCTTTCCTGTCAAATTTTGTGGATTTTTTCTTTGCATTTTTAGGTCTCCACTCAGCATCTGTCCAATTGTCCTTGTTTTTGTACGTCACACCCTCTTAATCAATAGATCTTGTGCATTACTGTGTGTGCAGTAACAAAGCGTCTAAATGTGGCATTTTCTTTGTCGATGCACATCCTCTTCAGTCCGGCAGGTGGCGCTTTGCTCTCAGCTGACACAAACTGAAAGGAGGTCAGCTCTGAAGAGGATATTAGCTCGCTGCACATCTCCTGACTCCAACACACACACACACACACACACACACACACACACACACACACACACACTCACCACAGAGTTTTCCATATGGCTTTTCTTTCTTTATCTCACTGTTTTGTATCTGTTGTCTTCTGTCTATCTCAGAAACTGTACAGTTTTCTCTTGAGGTTTGGTTCATTTCCCTCATGACTTGCTGTGACATCCTCCACTGCCCACCGGCAAAGTGTACCTTTCAACGACTTTCTTTTTTTCCCCTTTCTCCATCCATCTTCTTCTGTGAATCTCTGTCTTCACCTGCAGTCATCCATGTCACATCTCATCCACACTCTTCTTCTCATTCTCTTCACCTCAACATGCCCACAGCTCTCTCTTGTATTCTTTCCCTCTATCGATACACTGCAGCATTTGCTTCACCCTTTCCTACATCCTCACTGCATGTCATCAATAATATAAATTCCCCTCTTCATATTCAGTAAGAAAAAAAGAAATGTCCTTAATCTATATTTCATGGGTATATGTATATGTCATCTTTGATCCCTGCAAGGTCTACACCTGAGGATATTTGATATGTAGACTGAAGTTACTCTATTTTGTACAGTATATTTGGCCAACCATCCAGGGGAAAACCAGTGCATGGGGTCATGATTGAGTTTGTTTTTTAAAAGGTGAATAATTCTGATGCTCTAAACCACTGACAATGGCCTTTACAGGTAGACTGACATAATAAACGATAATCCCTTCCTGGCATGCTCCATAATAACATACTATTCATGCACAAATGATGCACTGTATAACATAATATACATTCATTCCATTACTCCAGTGATAAGGTTTAATGGGGAGCTTATTGTGCCATAGTTGTGACAATGAAGCAAATCAGACACGCCGACCAGTCCAATAAACAATGCAGAACATTGGAGCTGATTCAGCCAGAGCCGTAGCTGCAACTGATGACACCAAGGTGACGTCTGACAACTTGGGGGGTTTAGAGAACGGGTCCATTATTTATTGATTTGTAAAGCTTTTTGAGGTTTTTATCTCATTCTGTAGCTTACAAGTGATGTTCTATACGTATTCAAGTCTGTAAGTATGTGTTAGCGTCAAAATGCTATTTTACCAAGATCTTCGAAATAAACTGTTCTCAAGTGACCTGGCGTGGGTCTCTGCATGATGTCGTCGCTACATATATAATACAGTAACTTAGATGGCGGTCGACACGCTCCCAGTTTGGAGAAGCAGACAGGAGTAACGGCACGGAAGCAATGTTCTGCGGTGGACGCCGCGCTTGTTTCGGATACGAAAATCACACATTGACACAAACAAACTAACCGGTCGAGACAAGCGGTAGACCAGCTATTCCCATGTTCTGCAAAGTAAATGGTGGCTCTGAAGAGGGTGATATAACGCCTTCAGTTCCCCGTCGTAGACAGCTTTCTGACAGCTGTTTTGAAATGGAAACAGTTCAATTCATTTTTGTTTTTAGTAGCTCATCAAAAATGTTAATGACCAAAAAAGGTGTTGGGTGACACTGGTAGTTTTTTTAGTATTTGACCTCAGTATTCTACAACACTGACAATAGCCACAATTCCATTCCATTTTTGGAAGCAAGTTTTTTATGTCATGCTTGATGATTTTCTATTTTGTATTGTTGTAGCATTCTGCTTTGTGCTCGTCCAATTGAAGGGTGATGACACATTGAATCTTCTCTGTGGGTTCAATTTTAACTTGACCTTATCTGTCAGCTAAGATGCCTGTGAGATCAGCAATACCATGCCACGGTTTGGACCGAACAGATGAACAAATCACAACAATGTTCAGATGAACACATCAGGCTCTGCTCACTACATATGAAAACTAAAATGTCCGGCAGACTGGACAGTTCTTACAGTTTGTGTGACGCACATCAGGACTGCATACAGTAGATAATCCAGGGTGTGGAACTGACTCGTACTGGATTATTTTACTCATAAAATGAAAGCTTTTATTATAAATCATGTATCACAGTGAAATCAGTTGTCTGAAAAACACGAACTTGTCAAACAAGTGTGGAGTTTTTTTAATTTTTTTTAAATCAAACACTGCAGAACCGTGTGTGACAGCGTGCATAAAGGCACATTACGCCACATGAATATGGATTCAAGAGCACGAGGCAACGTATGCATTTGCGTTTTCTCCTTCTTAAACCTTCGATTTCATGAAGACATTTGAATCTTTTTGTGTTTTTCTTTGTTCTGCAAATGGAAACACATTGTTTCCAGAAGATAGCGGCTCAGTTACAGATTGAGGGTGCAACGGTAAATCCCTCTTGGGGCTGCCTTTTCGTGGCGAGCCAGTTTGGTCACGCACCGTCGTGCTTGCTGCAGCTGTTTATAACGTATGACACGAGCGATGTGATTAGCTGGGAAGAATATAATTCATCACAGCCGCCTGCGATTTCCACTGCACTTCACCTGACGCATGCAACAACAAAACAGACGGTCTGCATGGATGCGTCTGCTTTTGTGTGTTTACTTATGCCCTAATTTCTATGATGCAGTGATTGCGTAGGTTAACAAAAAAAAAGGAAAGCACAATGTGTAACGACTTTTTCCCACATTTGATCATCTGCTCGACTAGATGATAAAAAGAGTTGAATCTGTAGAAACCAGGAGTGTTCAGGCAGATGTGAAAGCATCATGTGTTATTCTCCCCAGAGAAAACCTGTCTGTTGCTTTAAACCTCCATGTGGTACCTGTGACAACACACAATTACATTATCTAGGACGAACAGGTTGATCTGCGCACACAGCAATCATGATTTAAGAATTACTTATGGTGTTATTCCTCTGTGCCTCCATTGTTGCATAGCTGTCTGGAGACCACACAAGCACACAGTGTGTTTATAGTGTGTACATACAGTATCTGAAGGGCGGAGATCTTGTCCTTGAGCACTTCCTGGGCTTTGTTGAAGTCTGACAGCATGTTCTGCGTCTCTCTGCTGTGGACGGCGTTCATTTCGGCGAGCTCTCTCTCGTGCCTCTTCGTCAACTCTTGTTCATGAGCCCTGAAGGGAAAGAGAAGAGTGGACGGTTGAGTTTCTGAGTTTTACTCAGTGTCACCTAACTTTATAATGTTGTAGCTGGTCTAGGTGGACCTCATTTTGAATAGTTATACACTGTTAGTTCAATTAACTGGACTGCAATGCATCATGTTTAATGTGCTTATTTACAGGTTTATAAATTAAAATTTTCTGTCAAGCAACTAATCTGTCAGATTAATGTAGCTGTATAAAGATTTTATTTAGTGGAATCTAAAGTAGCATCAAATGGAAATACTCAACTGAAGTACACTGTGCTCTGCAAAAACGTTGGTGAGCATGGCTGTAACGTGCCATGTGTTATTTAAAGAAAGAAATGTATATGTCATGCCTCAAAATAACCATCCTTCCTTTTCATGAAGCCGTTTGAATGAAGCCGTACCAGTAACAGTCACAATTCAAGTGTTAGGACAGAGTAAAGCTCGCTCAAAACGTTGATTAAAACTCCCTTGGTGGCTCAGGCATAACACACATTTTTTAAATGGGCGACATTTCCGTTTAAGACTTAATCGGGACCTGCAGACTGTCCTCTCTCTCTGTCCATCTCTCCCAGGAGCAGCGGACATAATGGATTTTCCCACAGAGAAAACGTTGGTTGGATTAGAAAAGAGAGATAAATGCACAGAAGGAATTCCTAGAACGTAACTGCATGAAAACGTAATATGAATGTAATTAAGATAGAAATCCAACTTTTTGGAGTTTGCACAAAACAGCAGCGGGACGCAATAAGATAATGTGAAAATAGCAGACAAACATAAGTATGGTATCACACTTACAATGATGTACAACATAACGTCAAACATATGCACAGAAAGTGTGTACTAAATTCTCCATCTTATCAAAAAGAGGGTTTTGCTATGGGAGGAAAAGGAGCTAAAGAAGGAGGAGGAGGATGGGAAATGGGAATAAAAGATGATAATAATTAAATGAACATGAAAAAAAGGCCGATGAAAGGGATGCGAGGGCTGAAGGAGGATGTCTGTCTGCCTCTCACTCCGACTGGGCCAACTCTCCCCGAGGGCCGCACATCTTATCTCTCCCTGCTTCCTCTTTATTTATTTATTTATCAGCCTATTTTTATCCCTGTGACCAGGATTCAGATGGGGAGTTACGTAACAGAGGGAGGAATGTGCGGCGCATGGACCTGCCAGCATAGAGAGAGAGAGAGAGAGAGAGAGAGAGAGAGAGAGAGAGAGAGAGA
>NW_022280055.1:4081870-4121870 GCF_004355925.1 Anarrhichthys ocellatus | reverse complement strand
GTAAGCTATAGCTAGCAACTCACCAGGAACTCCAGTTCCTTCTGTTACTTCCCTCCAGGCTAACTCCCTTCTTCTCTTATCTCTCTAAGATTATGAAAGATTCATAAAGCCTCCCGATTACATGGAAATTTGTATTATGTAGGTGAATTTGATTTGCGCATAATCTTGTCTTTCCATTGACTTTGTATGCAATCACGCCACCCCTAAAATTCGCCTGCAGCGCACAATTAGAAGTGTTGGTATGTGGATTTTTTAAAATTCAGATACAACAAAGCTAGCACTTCCAGTCTCTATGCTAAGCTAAGGAAAACACCTCTGAGCTCCAGCTCTGTACTTAAGGTACAAACACGAGAGTGGTATCAATCTTCTCATCTAACTTTCAGACAGAGAGAGAATACGAGTATTTCCAAAAATGTTGTGTTTCTTTAAAATAACTAAAATCTAAATACCTGGTTCTTAAAAGTCAAAGAGTCAAACTTCATCAACACAAAAATACAAAAGGTCAGCCAATAGTGGATTTTTAAAGGCCGATATGATAACAATAGTTTGATTGATCTTGTATTGTAGACTAGACGCTGATAAGTGTTGCGTCATATGTTGAGAGATAACTTTTTTGAGGAGAAATAAACTGAAAACGTGTCAGATACGACATGAATACCACTTCTCTGCTTGCTGCAAAATCAGCTGTTCACCGGGACCGCCCACAATGTCTAACCCAGAAAGAATAATGGGTTGAAGGTTTTTATGGAGAATTTCTGAAAAAAAAAAAAAGGATCTCAGATGTAGTCTATATTGAAATATGTAATTCAAAATCAGCCAGAACGATTAATCGGTCGATCTCTTAAAAAAAGGCATCGTACAGATTGACTAGTGATCAGCAGCAAGAACTGAGGGTGGAGCTAGAGCTTAAAAACACCACCATTTCATACACGCTCCAAATAGAGAAGTCATGGACCACCACCCTGAATTCAGCAGCTTGGTTGCCAGGTTACAGTGTATTACGATAAACTGCACTGTGAACACACTGGTCTAGTATTACTCCAACTGTGTGAACATGAATATTTCAGAAAGTAAATCTTACACACAGAGAAGAAGATGCAAATCATGTCAGACATGGATAAAAAAGGATGAAGTCAGTTTGTGCTGGTTTTTAAAAGGATATGAACAGTTAGAAGTACATTTTTGATGAATGAAATGAAGCACATAAACGCAGCACACTGTCAGGGTTATTCACAGCAATCTGTGCTTTCAATTGCAATAACTTCAACTTGACGTATCTAAAACAAAATGAGCGTGTTATTATCTAGTTTGGTCATCACAACATCGTCTTCGCCTATGAGCTCAAGTTTGAACCGAGGCTTTCATTACAGTATTGTTTCGGGTTGTGTTTCAGTCATGCTCCGAGTGCCGAGTCATACCTGATCTGCTGATTGGCCTCGCTGCGGATCTTGAGCACCTCCTTGCCCTTGAGCTCCAGCTCTTTAGTCAGAGTGCTGATATTTTCATTGAGCGTGTGGATCTGGTGGTCAATCTGAGCGATGTGGTTCTTCCTCCTGGAGACCTCCTCCTGCAGCTCGGTCATCCGGCCCAACAGCTCGCGCTCCTAGGAAGGGGAAAAAAATCTGTATTAATTTTCATGGTTTAATGAGTTGATACCCCACAGTGTTATTTGTCCAATAATGATTTTTAATTACTTCTTGACTACTACAGGAAAATTCAAGGACACAGCAATTTACCTTTCTCATTCGTCCTCATAGCAGCCTTCAGTCATGTCATCTTTACATGAACTGAGAGGCACCGCATGTCTTAACATAGTAACAGGAAGCTTGTTTTGGCTAACTGTGTTAACATTGGTGTATAGTATAACATATTATTTCTGAAAGCATTGTGAGGAATAATAAACCTTATAAACACAAACATTTTAAGCCAACTAAATAGATGAGACGAAGGATAAATCCAGCTGTCTTCGTGACATTATACACACAATGTGAATTACAGTTAAAGGTGAAGCTTCTTAAAATACTGTATATACATTTTTTTTTTAGTAAATGTGCCGTATTTTGTGTAAAATATTGTATTTGTGTAAATGTAGATGGACAAAAACTTGTATAGAATTGAATCTTTCAGAAAACATTTTGAACAAAAGCTGAATATGACAAGCTTCAAATCTATAGGATTGAGTGCCAGGCTGTTCTGGTTGATTGTACTGGGTGCACAGTTATGTCGACTTTTGTCTCTACTTGTATTATGAAATATAACAAACTAGAAGGGTATTAATTAAGAGAGGCCCATTGCAAATGCCCGATCTCGCAATGTGAACCAAAGTGAACAATGATGTGCGTATCTGCCTTGTGATTTGGATCCGCTCCAAAGTTGAATGGGTTCTTCCTCTGCTCATGCTACACCCTTTCACCAAGTTTGATAAAAACGGGGTCAGCAGTTTGTTAATCACGCTGACAAATAAACAAACAAACCAAACCGACAAAACATGACCTCCTTAGCGGAGGTAATAAACAGGAACTGAAATTATAAAACTTGGGCCGAGTGTTTGAAAGGCGTTTAAACAGAGATGTACTCTTTTCTTATTGACGGCACAAACTAGGCCCATAATTACATGAGATGATTAATCTACAGTGAGCGAGTCAAAGTTCCTCACTGGCTGTTAAATGCTGAGAAACTGCCAATGAGCGTTAATGAATGAACTGACAGTGAATGGTAATAATGACTATTACTCACTGTCCAATAATGAATTGTAAATATAAATAACCACGTGTAGACTCAGCCACTCTTGCCGTCACCCTGAATGGTTCATATGAATTACAATATCCATGGCACTTGACTTCATTACTTAAGGGCCTATTTAGAAAAGGCTTAGATGGGATAGTGTTACCTTTCAAGGATAAGTTATGTGTAAAGAGGGAGCATTGCTGTCTAGGTATGTAATGTATCTTGTAAAACAAGAGAGTACGGGCTCACATGGCAAATGTTCTGACATTTTTTTAATTTATCCTCAAATATGACAAAAAATCATTGTCACGAATGCAGGTGCTCGTCTGCATCACTCAGTCATGACTTGCTGCCCTTTTTTATTCTTTATATATATTTTTTCTTGTTTATTGTAAATTTCTGTATGTACATCGAGAGCGGAGTGGAAACTGGAGACAAATACGCATACATGGCCAATAAAGCTGATTCTGATTTATCATCGTTCTCCACGTCTCTGAATGACGTCCATGTAGACCAACTACCCAAATCACTCGCGACCCCCCCCCTTCTCGATAGGGTGGTGAACGAATGCTTGGGTTCAATCAATGAGGATGTGACTCGCTACTTCTAAAAACCTGGTTTGAAATGATGGTTTTTAGATTTCAGCGCTGGTTGATTTAAGTGCTGGTTATTTGTTGGATTGAATGGGCGTCATCAGCGGTAATCAGCCTCATGGATGTGGGTTAGGTAGGTTCAGAAGGCCATTATCATCTGTTCACATGGTGGGTCAACATTACCAACACAAGAAGATGACAACCTCAAGTGATGGAGTATAATGTTTTAGGAAATTACTGAGCATTCTTTGAAAGATGAAACTAAACATATGGGACTGTTTTTTAAAAGATTTAAATCTTCAGCAGGGACCAGTGGTGCTTGGGGCCACCGACAGACCACCCTCATGCTTTAAGATAACAGTACTGGTCCACACATGAGATTACCGATGAAAATGTCAAACCCAAAATGTTGACCTGATGGAGGTCTAAGGACTGAACTGCTAGTAATAGAGAAAGAGATTTTGATCCGATGTCTGCAAATTAGATTTTTTATTTTTTGCTGTGTCAGAACCTTGTTGATACTATAGTTGAAAACATCTGTATCTTGTCATTAGGATCTACCAGCCGTCGACACGCAAAGCTGCTGTGTTAAAACCCCTTTACATGACGGGGAGCAGCGGCAGCCTTGTTTGCCAAATTGATCATTATGTTTAGAGACTTGAATGAAGAGGCAAAGACTCCCAGAAGAGGGCCACTTAACTCCACCAGAATCAGATTAAATATCCTCAAGTTATCGCTCACTAATGATGCCCCACTTTGCAAAAAAACTCATCCCACTTTATAACAATTTATTCCAAGGACTGTGTTCATATATCCAAAAGCCATAATCTTGTATAATCGCCTCATGGTCACAACCCCCTGCCTCGCTATCTGTCTCCATCTGAGTCTCCCTCAACATCCTAATTTAATGTCATTGGCAGATATTTTGCCGTCCATAAACCTAGCGCCGCAATTAAACACAATGAGGACAGGGCAGATTAATCCTTTAATGACTCATTTACTCATTTCACTCTTCATTCTGGAGGGAGAGTGAGAGACAGGAGGCACAGAGGCAAAGAAAACCCAACAAACTAACAGGAAGGGTAAAAAATGACAGGATAAAAGAAAGGAACAAAGAAGATGGAAAATGCATTTAGGGGCATTCAGGAGGATTTGAAGTATTTATTGCATGGGGACTGTTTTTCTTTAAACTCTAATTTTATCAGCGGATTCATCTGTTCGATGTTCACATTGATTGCAGGCAAACGGGCTGGTTTGTGGCACCGAGGTCTACTTCATCTCTCTCTTTCTAATCTCTATTCTCCTCCACACCAAAGAACTTGGTTAAATAAAGGAGTTAATGTGCACCATCTTCTTTATGCCTGACGCCCTCTCTATTTTCTCATTTTTAAGTCTTTGAAAAATAAATAGGTTCTTTAAATATTCATCAGGTGAGGACATTAGCCGGCCGAATCTCCTGAATCTTACTGAAAATGGAAAAATGTATTAAAGATGACGGGTGGGCATTTCATCCATCCAGTCTGACAGATAGAATATTATATAATTAACGGCTTCTTTATAGAATACCATAAATGTGAACCTTTTTATTACATTAAGATTGTGATGGTTATCTTTTGTTTTAGTGGACAATTGTAGTGTTGCACTGTTTTCACCAGTGTTTCGCGACCCAATTCACGATAGGCCTCATCCATAAATCACGAGATGAGTGAATCTGTGCGTAGATGAATGTTCCTGACCATGTTTGATGCCATTTCCACATTATCTTCTATCATCTTGACTAAACAAGCCATTTTGAAGAGATACACGTTGGAAAACAATCACAACTTTGTCAGTTAAACAAATTGTCAATTTGAATAAGTAGGTCACAATTGTCAGAACATTCAGGCGTCTCATGCGGCTCGAAGGTGTACTGCAGATATTAATGTGGAATAAAAGACTATGGGAGTTCACGTTCAACATTTGCATATTTATTTTCAATGTGCTCTCCTCGCTGGTTGAAGTTGAAGTGGGCAGGGACTTTGTGGACTTTTTTTGCCTCTCAAGCTACTAAACAGTCCACTCTACCTCTCATCGGAGGTTGTTGAGGCTGAGAGGGAGACAGCAGACACCACTCAGGGCTGACACGAGCACCGCCACCTCCTCTGCATTATTTCAGGTCAATAAATTATTCTGTCATATTTTCACCAACAGGGAATATTATCATAAAAAGGATGGCAGAACTGAGCATCAATCAAATCAGTTATGATGCAAAAAGAACTTCATCTATCATAAAGTATCTCTATCAAGGACAATAAATATGATTTTATAAATTTAAAGGACTGTGCAATAATAACACAGAGGATTATACTACATTCATATTTTGTTTGTTATACTACAGAATGTGCTGCAATTTGTTTGTGAAACCAAACCCAAGTTAACCTAAGTTACTATTAAAGTATCTTTTCCCACTATCAGGTCTGCCTGCTATTAAACAACTGGATCCAAATCACAACTGGACTTTTAATGCAAAAAAAAAAAAGAGGAAAGGAAAATAATGTGAAATATTAAAATGGATTGGGACGAAAGAGCCGCAAGAGAAAACGACAGCACTTCTAAGATACTCTACTTATATCGATGAAAAAATAATAACTTCATGTTCAGAGAGAAAGACGCACGTTGTCAGGAACACTAAAAACCACATCAAAGATCGAACGATATGATGGAAATAGAACAGAACAGATATTGGATGTCAAGAGAAGCTGATCACGTGATCATTGATCAAACAAGTAAAGTATCTCCAGGGAGACGGATGACAATGTGTACACCCTGTACTTCATCAGCCTCTTCCTCCCCGTCTGATGTCTGTTAAGTAATTAGAGGTATAAAAACATTATTTAACTCAGCAGGACGACTGCTCGCAGCTGAGCTCTGATGACTCAACTCAGGAAGTTTCGGCTTATGTGCCATTAGGGCTCCGGCACAGCAAACATGGAATTAATGTAAACGCACAAACTCTCAAAGTCTCTGCCTCTGAATTTGTACACGCAGCGTTTTACCCTAAAAGAAAAATTCACTCGGTGGGTCACAGTTTGTGCCGTGAAATCTGCTGGATTATTCTAAAGCAAAGGGAGATAACAGCAGATGGTGAAAGGACAGAAAGGATAAAGCCTCTTCCAAATTAGGGTGGCCAAACAGTGATGTATCCTGCCAGAGACACAGAAATTGCTCCCAATCCAAATCCTTCGTTGCATCTCATCCCTTCTCTCTCTCTCTCTGCCATCACATTTTATGTCTGATTTTCTGCTGTGCCCAATCAAGCTATGACTGCCCAAAAAGTTATCTTAAAAAAAGAGGGGAAAAGTATTTAAAAGTACCAGAGCTTTTGCTGATTTGTGATGTGTATGATAGGATTTGAGATGTGTATGCATTAGAAAAGAAGCCAGAAGCCAGCACTATAAATTAAAGCTCATTTAGTGTACATATAAACAGTCAGCCAATTAAATTCTTTCTTGATTTATTCCAAAGTAAACAATGGGAATCTACTTGGGCGTCAAAAAGTAGCTTGCGTGCTGCAGCAGCGACTGAAATATGTATTTCCTGCACACGTATGACTGACAGGCCGTACAGACTGTAATAATCTATTAACTATTAACTTTCATTGACCTGATTGCCTTAGCAACTAAAGATGAGAGTGACTGATGGTGGAGTGTGTGTGTGTGTGTGTGTGTGTGTGTGTGTGTGTGTGTGTGTGTGTGTGTATTGAATACAACCAGCTGTGCTTCTCTGCTGGGACATCTGTATCACAAGGCGATGAGAGGGGAACTCATGGTGTTTGGGGTAATTAGTAAGATTTACAAGAAGATGGTAAGAGGATAGCCTGCCGTGTGTGTGTGTGTGTGTGTGTGTGTGTGTGTGTGTGTGTGTGCCTGTGGCAGGTGGTATTTCAGGCACACTCGCTAATCTAATTTCTGTGTGACAGCTGGCACAGGTAAACATTAAAAACAAATAAAGAAACCTGAATGATCTAAATATCTAAACTACTTTTCCTGTCAGTTAAATCTCTTGATGTATTTGTGATCAATATATCAATTGTTTTGTCTTTAAAATGCCAGAAAATAGTGAAAGCTGCCATCACAATTTTAAAGATTTTCAATTTAGTTGTTTAACATAGCTTGTTTGGTGTAACAGTATAATAGCTAAAGATATCAAAAATGGTTGTTGATTAGTTTTCTATTGATCAACGAATCACTTCAGAACCACCTTCGGCTAAAATCATGAAGATTTTAATGAAATCAAATCCCATTTTTTTGTTTTAATCATTCAACTGGCAAACATTGGGTTGCTTCCAATGTCCACTGTAGGTATATACACCGACTACGGATGACTACCTCATACAACCCCACTTCATAACATCCAAACTATCCCTTTAAGTGTGTAATATTGAGATCTATTTTCCAGTGTTTCCTACTAGAATAGCTTCTTTGGAGACTGACGGTGAATGTGTTGGTAGATGTAGTAATAGTGTGACTCAAACAGATGATGCAGACGTGGTCTCCTACCTGTATCCGGTTGTTCTCCAGGGTTTTCTCCAGCTCCACCTTGGCTGCGGCCGACTCTTGTTGGTGTGTTTGTCTCAGGTGTTCGATGGCTGATGCGTGGATGTGGTTCAACTCTGATCGCAGAGAGGCTGATGGGGAAAAGTGCAACAGAAGAAAAGGACATATTTCATTTGTAGAGAGCAAATCACACACGTGGAAACAGCTTGTTTCAGACCCAGTGATTTTAAAGCTTTTTGAAAAAGCTTCCTCCGACCATTAGTCTGCTTGTAAAAAAGTGCTCATTACAGGCAAAGGCATTTTTATTACAAAATAAATAAATAAATAGTTTTTTTTTTTTACTTCGCACGTAGAGCAGAGTGCTTCGGATGCCTTTGCCCAAGTGGCCTTTAATCCTCACTCCAATGAACATCTTTCATTGTAAACAGTCTGATGGTTTAGAGAAGCATATAGAGAGGTAAGTCACACAGCTATTAGCTTTCTACTTGAACGTAAGACACATTTATAATGTCAGAATAAAGCAATACAGCAGTGGAAGCTGACCACTGCAGTTCTTTTTTAAAATCAAGAAAATATGAGAAAAACGCATAATATTCACCTACACTCCCATGAGACACACAGATGTAGATACACACACACACACACACACACACATTCACACACACGGACAGGATGAAGACAATGGGGAGAGGGCGAGAGATGAAGAGGAAAAAAGGGTTATAAAAGGACGTCAGGATGTGGGAAGTGAGAGATAGATGGGAGCAGCTCTCCAGTGTCGGGACCATGACATGAAGGTTAATGGAAGACCATTTATCACAGCACAGCACTGGTGCTTCAGTGGTGGCACTGAAAACTGGGTAAAGATAGAGATTTTTCTGCACTTTCTAGCTGTGTTGGTCTACCTTAGACTTTCTGCTGATGTTCTCAATATATCACATTATTGTACATAAAAAAACATTGAAGTGATGCACATAATAAGGCATCGATACTCGAATACCATCAAAAGAACATACAGTCATACAGACACAGTGATTATACATATCAATACATACATACCAACACTATATATACAGTATATACATATACATTACACAATAAAAATAATATATTAAAATACACTACAAAATATGTAATATACAATATTAACATGGGGTAATATACTATATAAGTGTTTTATTATTTACATTAAATGAGGTATAGTGAGAAAATAATGTGCAAATGTATCATGTGCAAGGTTATTGAGGTATAAAGGATTTGATGGGAACTATACAGTTGAGCGTTCTCTGTTAGACAGAGGTGAGGTGTTGTGAAGGGTTATTGCTTTGGGCAGCAAAGGTTTCCTGTATCGGTCTACCTGACAGTGAAGCTGAATCAGTCTGTGAGAGAAAGAGCTCCACTGTCTGTCCGGTGGGTAGTGGAGAAGGTGGTCAGGGTTCTTATCCTCAATAGATAACAGTTTGTTCAGTGTCCTCCCCTCCACCACAACTCAAACGGAGCCTGGTCTGCAGCCAATAACGGAGCCATAATGAGCTAATAAAGTCTGTTGGTGTGTCCGGCTCCAATGCTGCTCCCCCAGCAGACTAAAGGCAAAGCACAGTGCACTGGCACACGTTGAAGGATCTCAGCTTCCTCAGGATATGCCTGCTCATCCCCTTCTTCTAGACAGCCTCAGATTTGGTCTTCCAGTACAGTCGGTTCAGTTGTCGATGTAGATGCCCAGGTACTAGTTATCCTCCACCACGTCAACCTCCTCTCCCAGAATGCACTAGGCTTGTGAAGCCGTCCTCTTCCTTCTGAAGTCAGTCACCATCTCCGTGGTTTTGGCCACGTTAAGAAGCAGATGGTCTCTTCAGGCCCACTCCCCAAATCATCCACCAGCTTTCTGTGTTCCTCTTCCCACCTCACACTTCTACACCCGACCACTGCAGGGTTGTAAGAAAACTTGACCGGATGTTGTACTGAAATTCTTTGGACGGAGACAGCACAGTCCCCTGCTGCGCTCCAGTACTACCAGCTGCCATTTCAGACCGAACAATAGACTGTATGTATAGAAGAAGTGGACGTAGTCACTGTGACGTCACCCATTGGTTTGTGGACTGCTGTGTTGAAGCCTTGAGTTTGACATTTTGGCCGTCACATTCTTGGACTTTTTCTCAAGCAGAGGAATCGCCCCCTGATGGCCATGCGACAATGAAAGTTTAAGGCGCTTCCACTCTTTTCAGAACCGGAGGTTGCAGCGTGGATGTTAAGGAGATGGTGGACGTGTCTACTCTCATTTATTGGTACTTGTCGGTTCATGTATCAATTTCCCTCATTCATTTCAGCCTGATCACTTTCCAGGAAACGTATTAAGTGTCCCATATTTTCCTAAATTTACCACGTAGATTAATTTCTCCAAAGCAAGGCAGCAGGCCATTCCCTGTAACCACATTGCAGGTGTAGGGCCGCCCATCCTTTCCCACCTCAACGCAATCACTGTCCCAGCCTGAGGCAGGCATGTATTAATCGAGGGGCGCAAAGTGAGTCATGATAGATACCTAATATGCAGAGCTTCGCCTTAAGAGGGATTATGCATCAATAATTATAATGGATCATTCTGCATCACTTTTACTTTTGATACTTTGAATATATTTTGATGCCTTCACTTTTGTACTTTTACTTAAGTCACACTTTCAATGCAGGTCTTTTAATTGACCCTGACAGGTTATTATGCTGCCTCTTGTTGAAGGTAATTTTTATTATTAGAACATATAAAGCTGTACTTTCATGAATTCCAACTGCATATGGGCAGAAAAATGTGTACTTGTACATCTCAAAGTAATAGTCATACATCCCTATTTACAACATGAAAGAGCAGAGGTTGTTCATTTTCTTTCAGTTTCCACTGTGAAATCTGTGCACACTGTGACCAAAGAAAAAGTAATTTTGCTGAAAAGGAAAATGGGCCAAAGGGTCATGGGAGGGTGAATCTTGTTTATGCAAGCACACACACCACACACACACACACACGCACACACACACACACACACACACACACGCACGCACACGCACACACACACACACTTGAAGCCCTTACCCAGCATGGCTTTGCCATCGTCCTCCAGTTCAAAGCGGAGTGTTTGCAGCTCTTGTTCCGACTGCTGCTTGAGTGTATCGATACTCTGGCGGTGAGCCTCTCTTAGAGACTGCAGTTCTGCATGGTGATGATGGCGGAGACGCTCCTCCAAGTCCTGATGGAGAGATGAGAGTGGGGGGGATCAGGGGAGGATGAGCGAGGATAACAGAAAGGAAAATAGGGAGAAAAGGGAAAACAGAGTGGTGGTGGGGGGGGGGGGGGGGGGGGAGAGAGTGGGAGGGATTAGAGAAAAAAGTAGGGTGGAGAAAAATAGTGAGGAGAGGGAGAGAATGAGGAAGATTTGTGGATGAAAAGTTGAAGACGTAGGAGGAGATGATGGATTGGGAGGAAAAAGTAAAATTGGAAAAGTAAGGAAAGTATTTTAGCATCATTTAAAATCCTCTATAAGGGCTGAAGGAGAAACTGGCCAATCATCACAGTGACTTAAATTGTACCGAAACACCAGCCAAGAAGAGAAAAGTAGAGATGAGATCACCCCCGATGTCGAAAAAAAGACAATTCTCCCGAACTCATATACTTGAACTCATAAAAACTTAAAAGGTTTGCTGACAGTTTCAACGGATTCCTGTGCAGAACGACCTTGGCTGAGAGGAAAATCAATTGAAAGTCACTCTACAGAAGAGCTTTTAAGAATTAAAAAAGGTGAAGTCACCTCACTGACGAAATGCATTGTAACATGGACAATTGCTTCTATTTCAGTTTTTAAATAAAATTGAGGTAAGGTCACCTTTAAAAATCCTGAAAAGAATTGACTGAAACTTGGACGTTAATAATTCTATTTGTGGAGGAAACAGCAGCCCATCGTACTTCTTTAGTCACACAACAACATGCTGCTTTCTTTATGTTAATCGCTTTTTTATTTAAATGAAAGGATTCATTAAATCATGTTCAGTTAGTTGCATCCAGGTGTTGATGATTGTGTATTTGCTTAATTACAAGATTTTTACAAACATATTAAAATATTAGCAAAGAAAACTGACTTGTTTACACAGTATTAGCATCAGGCATTAGCAAAGCTGAATGGAGGGCTGCCACAACACACACACACACACACACACACACACTCTGCTGGCAGTTGAACGTTTACTCTGGCAGAAAGAGCTGTTGATGTGTGAGGAGCCACATTGCTTGCCTGAGTGTTTATAGGAAATATGGTTTAACTTTTTGGGAAACACATTCACTAACTCGACAGAAGTTGGTTGTGTGAAGTGTCTTACTTCAGTGGGCTCATCAATTTGGACAAAGTTGGCTTTCAGCCGGCTTGTTGGCAGTGAATGTGAGACCAACATTACATTTGACCAGCAACTCTCAATTAGTTTTTTTACTATAAACAGTTTTTAAAATTGATCACAGTAATCATGAGTTTTGCCATACTTCCAACACAAAGATACGCACCACACAAATGATGAACCAATTCATGTAAATCGCCCTATAATAACCTGTATCTAAAATAATATCCAGATGAATTATTAAAACACAATCTTATTCTAACAACAGGTCACAGAGTTGGGATCTCATTTTCATTATTACACAAAGCTCTGAAAGCCCACCATTGCAGACAAGGAAACTGCTGTTCAGTTTAACCCATCTTCTTTGGTCAATAAAATATTAAAATGCTCTTTTGCAAATCATAACTAGAACCCATCAACAAGGAACATCTAAAATGATATTCATAGAAGGTTGACGGCAACATCTGTGGCATTTTAATTCGCCAATATGTAATGCCTCAGGGAAATGATTCATGGAAGGAAGAGAGCTCTGAATATTCAAATGAACCTCGCCCCGAGGAGGCAGTCTCGGTTTCTTAGCGTCTGACGAGGCACTCGTGCTGTTTTTGTGGTAACACTTGAAACAAAAGTGTTACAGTTCATTAATGACTTTGTGAGTGAGTGGATAAAAATGTTGTTCACGCTGTATTTAGTTGTGTTGCACACGAAAACTGATACCAACAAGTATTACAGCAAGCATCATCTCTGTCCTTTTATTGTCAGTCTGCCAGTCACTAACTCTCCCTGCCCTGCAAAAGTCACAGTTGATTCTTCCCCGAGCACCTCCTGACCTCCACGTCCACCTATGCACCTGCTTGCAAACCCTTATGATGAGCTCCCCAGGACAGTATATGCATACCTATCCCTCAGCCTCATTTCCTCACCCAATAATCTATTGTGTACTTTGCTGTCTTCAAAGGCAGTGATGTCGTCTTGCACGAGTTTTTGAATTTGCATTGCAACATTTTGTTGTCATATTTTTATTGACCCTAAATGAAAAAAAAAAAGATGTAGGACCTTGCCTGGAAAAGAGAAACCCCCTTTTTCCCCTTTCTGGAGCCACTCCCTGGGAGAAGAGCTTGCTGGTGAGTGCCTGGTGGCCGGGTCTTGATACATGCCTGAAAAATCTACATAGAGCCGTGGCTCTGTGGGATAACCACTCGCAGGGGTAGTCATTGGGGTCGGGTGCATTGTGAGCCGGGCGGGAGGCAAAAGCGCCGACCCCTGGCATCGCAGACTCACTCTAGGGACGTGGAATGTCACCTCTCTGGCGGGGAACGAACCGGAGCTTACGACTGTGTCCCCCAGGGGGGGTCCTGTGGGGGGTACTGCGGGAATCCGGGGCACTATCCTCCTGGACGTCTTCCATAGAACCTCCTTAGAGGTTTTCCAGCCACGTCCAACTGGTAAGAAGCCCTGGGGTAGACCCAGAACATGCTAGAAGGATTATATATCTAGTGTCCTGGGAATGCCTCTGGGTTCCTCAAGAGCTGGACAGGGTTGCTGTGGAGAGGGACATCTGGACTATCCTGCTAGGCCTGCTGCTCCCATGAACCGGCCACGGACAAGTGGAAAGATAATGGAATAAGAAACGGTTGGAATTTCTATTGTGGTTTTGCTTTGGATTACCATGTATTTTGAATCTGCAAGATTATAATTAAGTGTTAATAAGTTTGCTTTACAATCTTGCAGCATGTTTGTACCTGTGAAATACACTATTTTTATGCTGTATGAGCAAAGTCAAAATCCCACTTGTTTACAGTATTTATGACACAAGGATATCACAAATAATATGACAATACACTGGTGAAATGAAAAGGTGCATTTTCCAAGTTGTGATCCTGTTTTACTGTTGAGTTATTGCTTGTTAAAGCCCAAATCAAAGGGGGGGGGGGGGAGAGACACATACATATATCCAATCAAAAGTGATTTGGGGTGACTAGCTTACTCTTTCATCATATAAAACCACATTTGACCTCGAGCTTGTGTCAGTTGGCAAAAACTTTGTTTACATTTCAAAAGAATGTAGTTGAGGTTTATTCTGCTGCATCACATTCTCCAGTGAAGCTCCGTATGCTGCTGTATTTGCTCAGCCGCACCCTCATAATTGTGTGATCTGATCACATCTTTAAAATCCCTCTTGTAACAATACACCATTCACATATTCCGTTTCACTCATCAACATGTCACCTAACAGAACCGAAGGACGCTGAGAGGACTGTTAATGTCCATAGCTGATCCTCAGTTGGTAAACATACTAGTAGTGTTGAAACCCTAGTGGGAGGTTTTATCACAGTATGAGGAAGCCACTAATCTCTCCTCTTTATTGGTATTGATCATTGGTCTTTTTGTACCGTGGGTCAGTAAAAAAAACATACCTTTTATTCCTTTAATTAAAGGAAGCACATTAATTACTCCCAATCGCAGTGAGCATAATTACAAATTGACTGTAATGTTGTCACATTCACCTCCTGCTCTCTCCTCTCTGTGCTGTTTGTCTATGTGGATTGCCCGGTGGTTCAATCTCCATTCCATTACTGGACGGTCAATATTTGTTACTTTGCTGGTGGGCGAGTCCATTTAACTGAGTGAAAAAGGGGGTGATACTGATGAGCAAGAGTGAGACACGGGGATAAACACACAGAGACTCAGGTACTCTGCCAGGCTGATCCATTCGCTTCAACACAGGTCGTAATCCTGACCCTGAGGACAACCTAAAGACCGAGTTTGAGGAACTGAGGTGTCTAAAAGGGTTGTAGCTTAAAAGTGTATCTGCTTTGTAGTCAGGTGATTTAAAGCCTCAGAGGAGCAGAATATTAATACCTAAACTAACCTGCAGCCAACACTGTGACTTTGAAACAGGTGTAACATGTTCTATTCTCCTGGTCTTAGTCAGCACTCGAGCTGCTGTATTATCCTCAGTTTACTTTGCTTTCTTTGGCAGACCAGATCAGAGAGCCTTACATAGTGGAGCCTGCTAGAGATAAAGGCACACATAACCTTCTCGGTATCTGGCCGTGAGAAATGACTGCACGCTGGCTGGATTCCAGAGTGGGAGTTTTAGTGTCATATATTTCTTTAAAGTGGGCTTCAAAATTCAGACAGATCAGAAGAAAAAAAGAATATATAGCTAAGTTCTGGCTTGACATGTAGTGCTCAAGATTGCGGCAATGTGAATGGACAATTTATAGAATTCGGACACACATATTGAGGTTTTGTTAGCTCATAAAGATGTACCACAGATTCAACAAAACAAATAGTCTACAGCCAAGCTAGCGGCTCTGTGAATCTGCAGGATTCACAGAGACACAACAACAACACAACAACCCCTGGAGCCCTGCCGCTAAAGAGGTGACTGAACCAGTGGCTTCACCATCACGTACTGTACATTTCTTTTTCATGTGTGTATTCTTGCTATTAATTGGGCATTTTGTGTACTGATTGGTAGAGTAGGTAAAACAATTCTCCCTCCGACAGCGTGCAGGCAAAAGAAAGTGAGCGAGAGTCTGAAGATAAGGAAGACAAAAGATGATGAGCAAATCAATAGGCTGCCAACTGCTCTCTGCACACTCACAATTTCTATTTGTAGCATTTTAGTAGCAAGAAGTCAGGGAGCTAAATTAGGTTTTGTGAATGTGTTGCGGGGATTTGCAACAACTTTATTACTCCCGGGATGTAACCGTGCGCAAACAGATAACACAACAGATAAGACAATCTGAACGTACCTCCCACACACACACACACACACACACACACACACACACACACACACACACGCACGCACACACACACACGCACACACAAATCATCCATCTAATGCCTCCACTCTGGATAATTGAGTTTTCTCTCCCTGCACTGAAATATAAACAGCCCAGCAACCATAAAAGCCCTCCGTAAAGCGGTTAACACTTTATTCCCCTGCTTATTAACTGACATTGTGACACAAGAAAGAAGAGTGCTTGACAGAAAAGGTGGTCAATAGTGTGGTTATATATCGAGGGAGTGTGCACCAGCTGTTTTGTGTATTTGCATCAGAGAAAAAACAATTGGAGGAGGAGAGGAGAATAACAGGGCAGAGAAGGTTTGTTACAGCAGTCAGTTTGGTTTACGGGAAAATAATGAAGACTGCTGATTTCACAAGTGCTGTGTGACTCAGAGGTGACACACACACACACACTCGCTCGTCCTCAGACACATTTGTACTCAAGGAGTTGCCAAAAACACATCATAAGGTCGCCGTTCCCTGACCTCCACTCTGCCAAAAGCATTAATACAATTACGGCGTCCAAGTCAGAAAGGGGATTTGGGATTGTAATGTATAGCTCATCCAAATCGACCTTGACTGTGAAATGGAAGGATTAGCGTTGAAGAACATATTCTTGGCACCTTGAGGAGTGCGTATGTTGGTTTGAGCGTGCATATTTTGACATTACAAAGAGGAAACACAGAGCTGTCAGCAAAGCTTCTCGATATAGAAGCTGCCTGCCGTCAGTGAGAGTGAGTAATGACGGCGATGACTCAGTCAACCCTTGACTCTGAAGAAGCTCTCTTGGTTAAAAATGTCATGGATGGATTCTCCTGAGGAGCTTCTCCAACTGCGGCAGCTTTTAGTTCATTGGTTCTAATCATTCTCCAGTTTTGAAGAATGCATATCTTTACAAACTTGGGAGCTAAGTGGTTTGACTTTTCAGTGTTCTGAAAATGCAGGTTTGGCTTCATGGCCTCACATTTCTACAGCCATTATATTAGATCGACATTTGTTTGAGAATGATGTATTTAGGTAAAGGATCTACACTGAGAGGATAAGGGAGGTGTTGCTTTTAAATATAGAGTAAGTTCCAGGATAAATGTTGTTAGTTATACATCAGAACTCTCTCCATGGTGCTGAATTAGCCTGAGTTCGAGGTATGCATCTAGTTGCTGTCCATGGTGCTGACTCTCCCTAGTTCTTAGGTTATCTGTGGCACTGCTGCCCTTCTGAGTCTGAGCTACGCACCACAATGTCCCACCAAGTGCTGCATGGTACTACGATACTAGAAAGGTATCGCAATACCCTGCCGCTAAAAAAATGGTACGATGCCCCGTTTAATTAGTACCGGTACTTTATGGATGGCAGTGTTTTAACAAGAGCCGTAAGCTATTTCTTATGAGTTGTGTTGGGGCAGTCTGTGTGCGGCGCTCTGCTGAGGGACAGCATTGGAATTGGGATTCTGCGTGAGCAACTTCGCTGCAGGTGAGACTGGGCGGTCAAAAAAAACTGTGGGTCCTGGGATCTAGCCAGCGCTAACCAAAAATATGGAGTCAATAAATAGGAAAAACAGGAATATAACAAAGTGGCTCTAATTACCGACCAAATTTACCGATACACTTCAAGCATCTTATCTCCCCAGTAATTCAGCAATTACTTAATCCACCAGCGTAGTATTTGAATTCAATCCATGCAGTCGCCCCCCTCTTCTTACCAGACAAAACCGCAAAATGGACCGACAGGTTCGCCCCCTCCTACCTTTAAGTCCCTCTTCCTGGCGTGCTCCATGTCCTGCATGGAGCAGCAGTGGACCTCCTGCAGACGCTGTTGTCGCCTCTGGTGCTCCGTCTGCAGCTCGTCCAGCTGCATCCTCAGGTGCTCTCTCTCCTGGCTGAACTGGTGCTGCAGCTGCTGCAGCGACGACTGCGACTGGGACAGCTGCATCTCCAGACTCTGCTTCAACAGGGAGATCTGGAGAGGAACAGACACAATACTAAATGTCAGACCGGGAGGGAGACCCTTTCTTGGGCGGTTAAACAAGCCGCTGCTCGCACACCTCTCCGTACATGTATTCAGTATTTTTTATTAAAAAGGAAAGCGAATGGATTGTGCAGGAAGAGCGAGACGTTGAAGGAGGTTTAGGCCGTCTCTAGGGAGCAGCATATTTGTGCAGCAGAATAACAGAGAAGGGCTGGCAATCAATCAGGCTTCAACAAAGATCGCCATATTCAGACGTTTGTAATTCTTTAAAGCCTCAAGCAATAACGTACATAATAAACTCTGGCTAATGGTGTGGGGCAATGAATATAGCACTAGAATTCATTGTTGGGAGGAAGCAGCATGATTCACCAAATGAGTCTGTCTGGACGACTTATGATAATGAGTATTCGGGCCAATGTGGAGATAAGAAAGAGTAACCGTGTACAACTTGCTCTGGCAACACTGTATTTGACTGTGACGCCAGATTTGATAACTAAGCTCAAAAGGAATACATGCATTATTTGGACGACCTATGACGTACAGCTGCTGTGTGAAGATCCCACATGCCCTCCCGTGTCTAGAACAAGCAACACTTGTTGGCAGGATGCACAATGACCCAGGGATGATAACCATGTCCGCTTTATTGGAGCAAACTGACAGGTGAGACCAGCTGGACCCTGAATCATTTATTTATCAACACTTTGAAACATAGCTGGAATAAATGAATTCATCATCTTTTGAATGGACTTGCGGACCATCACACATGGGATTGCTGCGCACAACACAGAGAGATTCTCAGCGAGCCGAAAATGCAGCTCAGTCTCAATAGCTGCGTCCTAAATTTGGAAACGGTATTATGACTAAGATGTGAGTCATACGCTGTGTCATAAGGGTTGCAGAGCTTTATTAACACAAGAACGTGGTTACATATGCTGTATTCTGACCCTTAAATTACCATGTTAGGGTTTCTAAACCGTGAAACTAAAACTATAGTTTCTTTCAGTGGATGTCTTATTTTATTAATTGATTTTTCTTTTTTTTTTGAAGATTGCTTACTTTATAGTTGGATACAACAAATACATATTCAATAATGTCCCGAGGGAAGCATTTGTCTTTTAATTAGCTAAATGCTTCTCTATGTTCTCCAGCTATTTGCAAATAGCCTGCCATTTGGCTGGGTTGGGTGATCACTCTCTGTGGCACTGTCATTGTAAACAACAACACCATTAACATTCCACAGTGCGTTTGTATAAAAGTGTTGCTCCGTGCTGCTTTAACTCGTCGTTGACCCTTAGGAAGGTATTGTGACTCTACCTGATAACACTTTTAAAATCAGAGCTGGAGGTGCGTAATGTATTGCTACCTGTGCACACATTCACCCCTATACCTCATCAAATAAAGTGCAGATTACAATGACGCTGATATTTGCACACAGTGAAGCATCTTTTACATATTTAGTAAAAGATATATCTGCCCAGGCACCAGGGCATCACAGGCACAGAGATAATATTCTGTTAAAATACAGGCCTTCAGAAAACAGCATTTGATTTCCAAACGGCATCGGGGCCGACCGCCTCTCTGATTTGACATCAGAGTAAATAAATATGGTCCTGCTGATTGCCAAGGCGTGAAGCGGACACATTAATCACTGGACGGGTGCTGATGGACAGCGCGGCGACAGGCCGGTGTACGCCGGTGACCACAGGAGGGCTTAGTCACGCTTCATTAATATTAGCGGGAGGTCATTAGCAGCAGCTGCCCGCTCCGGTGAATTCGCAGCAGCATCAAATAATGAAGGTGTGAGTGGGTTTGTCCACCAGTGCGAGGGAGATATAAGTCAGTCTGGCCTTGCAGGAGACAACAGGAGCTTTGAAGGGATGCGGTTGATCTGATCGCCTTTCTCACCCTCTCCCTCACTCCCTATTGATTTTCTTAGTACTGGCTGCAGGCATCTGGTATTCACCGCCCAAGTTGAGCATTAAACCATCTTCAACCAGTCAATGACAGCACCTCCACTCATCCTCAGTGGTGGAATGTAACTGAGTACATTACCTCAAGTACTGTACTGAAGTACAATTCTGATGGAATTGTGCTTTACTGAAGTATTTAAATTTGATGCTGCCTAATACATCACTACATTTCAGAGGGAAATAGTGTGCTATTTACTACACTACATGTATTTGATAACATCAGTTACTTTGAAGACTCAAGGTTGATAATACAAAATATAAATCAACTTATAAATCAGGATGTATAATTATAGATTACTGGAAGCTACTCTGCATAATGAGTACTGTAAGTTTTGGTATTTTAATACTTTTACTTAAGTAACATGTCGAATTCAGGACATGAGTGTTTTTATTATTTTTACTAAGTGAAAGATCTTCCTCCACTACTTATCCTTTACATCCAGGACTAGTTATCATTTTCTCCTTGCTGGTTCTTTTGGGACTTTAATTTTTAATTTTGAACATTATATTGTCTGTTACTTTAAGAATTTTGTAAAGCCTTTAACTTTTAAGGGCCAAAAATACAAAAAAAAAGGCTTCAACATGGTCTAATTTCATTCCAGAGAAAGACCTAGAGGAAGGCTGGTCAACAACACAAGTGCACATACTGCACCGCACAGATCCCATGGCAGTAGTCCTACCTGTTCCAGAAGGTCCTCCACTTTCCTCTGCCAGCTCTCCCTGGCGTTGCTCATTTCCTGCTCCTTGTTTTGTGCCAGCTGACTCAGCGCTGAGGCCTTGTCCTCCTCGTGGTCCTCTCTCAGCTCCTCGCGTAGCTTCTTACACTCCTGCCTACAACAGAGCAAAACACACAGATAGATGTATTCATTTTTCAGGTACTTTGCTAATGCTGTGATCGAGAGGGATTCACCAAAACTGCAACAAAAACCAGCTAAAAAAAAATCCCGGTCAGTGCCTTTACACCTTGAATAATCAATATAACAAAAACCGATGTGATAGAATAATCATGTATGAGTGACGTGTCTGTAAAAGACAGAGCAGTGAAAGAGAGGAAGAGCGGGTCGTCTTCCAAGTGGAAGATCAGCGGAGCCCCGGCTCCCCCAGTCCATATGTCGTGTCCTTGGGCAAGACACTGAACCCAAAACTGTAACGTGAGCCTCCGAGTGCAAAACCGGTGGAGTGAGCCGAGGGGTATTCGGTTTGTTGCAATATGCAACCACACTGCTAGATGCCACTAAATCCTACACACTGTCCCTTTAAAAGGTCTGGTTTAGTTTCCACCAGCTTGTAGGAGAAATATCTGACTCTTTAGCTACTAAATGCTCCATTATGTTCACCAGCTAGTCGCTAACTGTGTCGGTCTACCATTTGGTGCTTGGCAAGTAGTGTTCAGTGAGTATATCAGAGCTTTTTTTTTTGCTGCCTGCTGGGGCCAAAAATGTAAAACAGTGTAGAGCTGAGGTGAACTACAGAATAATTCTCTGTGGCCTTATCACTAAGTGCAACTCTTTTTGCATTACTCACAGTCCCCTGATCCATTATTAATATAAAAATATGTATTGGTGCAGCATCCATTTATGGTCCGTCTAACTGGGCTTGATACGGACTCGGCTGCATTTTTGAAGTTGCAAATTTGACTTTTGGAAAGCTTCTCAAATTTCTGTGATCGTGGCTGAATTACCATAAAATGATGGCAAGACCTGGCGGATTACGTATTTTGAGTGCGTTTCAAGCCTCTGCAAGCGGATGTTTATACTGTGCCGGCATAAATCGAAAGCCTTGGCTTCCTGGAAGACAAGAAATCAATGTAAAATGTTATGGTATGCTTTGTTGCACGAAGTAATTAAGATTTATAGTCAACGAGCTGATCTCCCAAACTTGTCTTTCTTTTAGGCACCTTTGGCACTCTTGTTGCTGGTTCTTGTTTTATTAGACACGAGGTTTTATCACAGCTCTCAAGCACAACAACAATATCTGGTGAAAAAAAGAGACTCTGCAAACTGCAAACAGAACTTTGCAACGGAGGTAAAGGTGCTTCAGAGAGCTCCACGTTCAATTCAAGAGAACAATAAATGGTCCTTTATCACACCTCAACACTGCATCGCTCTTTAACGCTGCTGCTAACAGCTTTCTGCATGCATCTCTGTGTGTGTGCTGCCATATAATCGCTGTGTGGGAGTTGAAATGGCAGCTGTTAAATGAAGTATCGAGGCAAACACGCTTTTTCAGTCACTTTGAGAGCCAGGAAGTGTCAAACTGAAGGCGGGCTCTCTCACAGACGCACAGGCACACACACACACACACACAAACACAATCACACCTACAGACACACACACACACAGCGTGGTGCAGTCACATTTGAGACGGTCACATTCATCATGCAGCACGTGTCATCATTCGTGTCCTCATTTTGTATAAAGCATGCAGTCACAGACGTTGATGCACACATGCACACACACACACACACACACCTTGGGCTTCAAAGAGCTCTGGTCTTTCTAATAAGCGTTGTTCTATAGCACAGCAGGAAGGAGATCAGGACAGATGGAGAGAGGTAAAGGAAGGAAGGAGTGGATGGACAAACCTTTAAAGATGGAAGATATATCCTGATGAAATGTGGCATAATTGGCTGGATTCTACGACCTGTTCTCTGAGATATAGCGCACACCAGCTCATTTAAGGTGTGAATTTCTGTGTGTGATTATGCATATAGACCTAAAGCGTTCGTAGGTAGCTTGATTGGAGAAACCGGCAAGAGTATTTACAAAACCATGTAACTGAATAAGCCCAGCCCAGTGTTGCAAACTCCAAAAGAATTTCAACAAATAAAACAAAAAATGTCTCTAAATACATTACCAACCCTCCAGCCATTATCTTTTCAACTTAGCCAAGGCCGGATCGCAGAGAAAGCAGGGTATTCCAGATGTCCCCCTCCCCAGCAATGCTTTCCAGGTCTTCCTGGGGAACCTTGAGGTGTTCCCAGACCAGACTAGATGTATAGTCCCTCCTGCCCGACGAAGGAGGCTCATTTTGGCCGCTTGTATCAGCGATCTCATTCTTTCATGTCGCCACACAAAGCTTTTGACAACAGGTATGGGTTGGAACGTAGATGGACGGGTACATTGAGAGATTTGCCTTCCGGGCTCAGTTCCTTCTTCACCACAACGGTCCGGTACAAGGCTGCTGATGCCGCACCGAACAGAACCGCCTGTCCATCTTAGGTTGCATTTTACCCTCAAGCTCGAACAAGGCTCCGCGATTCTTGTTCTCCGGCAGAGAACCCTGGCCGTACGCTCGGTGGTACTGACTCTCATCCCGACCGCTTCACACTTTGGCCATAACTGCGATTTAAAAACCATTTTCACGGGTAAATACACACAGCTCCCCTGCTGTAATACTTCTATTCTTTAAAAAGAACATGTACATCTGACCTGCTCTTTTCTACCAAAATATAAAATGATTTTGAGGAGTTACAGTCAGTGTCTGCTGCAAGTGAGCTTCATCACAAGAAGTCATTTTATTTCCATTCATGTTCTTCAGTGAATAGTTTTCTCAATGTGGCTCAAGATTTCCTGTAAGTGGACCGTGTGCTTAGACTTCTCTTTCAAAATGACTACATCCAAGGTCAACGACCAACCTTTCCGCTAATATCTTTTTAATATGAACGTTTTCAAAGGAGAACGGTTTAACAAAGAAACATACTCAGACCAAGGACTGGTCCTGCCGTTGTTAACCTCCATATTAACTCCATTCTCAGGAGTTATTGATCGTACGAAAGAATGAACAGGAAATTATATATTGCAGCAACGTGCAACTTTAAAGAAGAGATGTCCTGTGTTCAACTGTTAATCTGATGTCAAAGTTACATTGCTCCAATAAAAGCTTTTCCCAAACACTCAGACGGGATGAGAGCTACTGTACGTGATAATGTGGGCAATTAAATATTATCCGTCTTCCTGATATTTACCTTGTCAATGTCAATGTCTAATCACAGGCAGAGCCACAGAGTCTAGACACATATTCCCCATCGCAAACATCCCTCCACTGCTGGAGGCTTCTTGTTCAAACCCAGCTCTCTGCGTGTGGTGCTACTGGGAAGGTTGGGTCGTTTCATCCTCTGGGGATCATGAGTGTTTGTACACAATTTCACGGCAATCCCTCCAACAATTGCTGAGACATTTCAGTCTGGTAAACCTCTAGATCCACCGTGCTAGGGATGGCACACATTTATAAGTCCACAGCGACTGACTGGATGAAGAGGCAATAGATTCCCTAGCACGCTCGACGAGGTCTTCTGTATGACCAGGACAAACTAGCATGGTACTGGCTCCGCCTTCGTCTGCTGATCTGCTCAACATCCTCTGTTCATTTGGTAATCCGGAAGAGCTCTTTCCATGATTATGCTATCACAGACCAACCGTCTGTTTCCACTGTGAAACGGGGATTAAAGCCAGCCTCCTTTATTTCAGATGGCTCACCAACCACAGTGTACTCACCCCAACCACCAAATGAATAGATGTTCTCCAGAGAATTAAGAGCTGTGCGCAGAAAGACAAAGGAAGGTGAGTGAAAGCTAATGAAGAGGAGACGGAGAGAAGGGGGAAGAGTGATCGGTAAGAGTACGCTGGTACACTGTTATTTCTACAGTATGAGGACCTCTGCTTTCTAGACTCTGAAACCACTTTTTTAAACAAAACGTAGCGCGTACATGCAGCTTTTTTAAACCCCGCAAAGCCCGCTAAAATCTTCCATTGCCAGGAGACCAGAAAACAGGGTTAGTAAACACTGAATATGTTGCGTCGGTTACTCCCTTTCTATATCTGTAACTTATTTAGTCTCTCTTTCAAACTCTCAAACCAGAGCTGGTGATTGTTGGAACAGTGAAAAGACGAACAAAGATACATTTGATGAGTTTTATTTTTGTTTCTGTCAAGTTTGAATAAAGTGTGTTTCGATGATCAGCGACATAAAATTGCTGTTTTCTGACTTGAGTCACACCAGAAAACAGTCAAAAAGCAGCACGTGTTTTACGACGAGGTAAAATGAATGTTTCTATCAATGGAATCCCGTAGCTTTGAGGAGCGCATATAAACGTCCGGTTCCTATTTTGTTTCTTCTGCTTGAATGAAGCATGTTTCAATCGTCTGGTGGCTTTGAGGAGAGTATATTAATTGTAAGTTTTGCGCGACAATCAATTACAATAATTGTCCATATCCCTGTGGATTTGATTTGTTACATATTTACTTAAATGCGCGTTGCATAGCATCGCGCCACAAAATTGGAAATAATTAGCCATTTTCCATCACTGATGATCGGACCTGAAGCCGATGAATAACTGTGACTACAGCAGAGTCACAGGTACACCTGGAAAGGGGCTTCATTATGACTGAGATGTATTAGTGATTGAACTTTGAATTCGCCACAGTCTGTTTCTCAGCACGGCAGACAGAAAATTAGAGCAGGCATTCCCTAATTTGTCTTTGATGCAGCCATTGTTAGTCATTAATGTCACACCATCATTGTCAATGTCTGCATTTGGTCTTCGTCACTTTTAATTCAAGATTCTTCCTGTTGAAATATTGGTTTCCTACTGCTTGAAATAGAAATATTACGTATACAGCAGGTGAAATCAGACACATTTGCATGATTATTGAAGTATGTCCCTGGTAGCAGGAAGTTTATACTTCTAGGGAGTTGTATGAAAAGAAAACAACCGTCTGGAGAGAGGCTGGAGACAGATTTAGGTTGTGATGATTCCCGAGGTTCCTAAACTGCTTCCTGGTATTTTAACACCGGTTCTTTCATAATTTGACATAAAACTTGACACTTATTGGTGCTATATTCTTGTTGCGTTTCTCTCGCCTAACACTTGGAAAGGAGAGGGTCACGAGGCCAATGTCAACACAATAAAAACACAACACAGTGGACAGAAACAATGTTGGTAGCATATGAGAGAAAGCAGCCCATTAATAACATTTGCTGATCCATAAACAAGAGCACATAGCACCTGAAAAAGTCCAATAATGATATATTGGACTGTATTAATTTCCTTAAATTTTGTAATTTGATATTTATGATTAAGATATGAACATGTAAAAATGTGCATGTACAGTATGTATTTGTCTTGTGTTATTTTTATTCTTGTGAAGATGATATCACGGCAGTTTCACTTGGCATTGCAATGGCGATCAGTTAAGAATCCTGCCTACACACAAAAAATAAAAATAATTGAGGAAAGGACCTGGTACCAAAAGTGAGTTGAGACGAGCCGAACCATGCAGTGGAAATGAGGCATTAGTAGCAAAACTACTACAAATAGTTTAACCTGTCCGTGCTTAGGGGTCAATTGTCTCATGATTCTTGCCATGCATGAGACATTCTACCTCCAAAAAATGGACACAACTGCAATTTAGTTTGTGGTGCTCATCACATTTTAGAAATGAGGTTAAATAGATTCTTTAGCAAATTCTCTTTTGCAGATACAGTGTCCCAGTTACTCTGTATAATCCAAAGACCTCACTGTGAACAGCTTTCATTGGAACTACTTTTAACTCCAAAAAATAGCCTTCGTGAAAACAGTCGACAGTGTGTTCTGTGGATTATCCGGGGTAACTGGGACACCGTTTGTAGAAAAAAGGATGCTTCCTTCTTTTTCTCATTTTCACGAACCAAACCTGGTACCGTTTTTTTTTAAAACCGTTTAATGTGATCACATACATGTCCAAATGTACACCAATTATCTAAAATAAATAAAAAGCTGTTATACAAGTGTGTCCACTCATTCATTCTCCTGTGATTCAAAGCAACAAGTTCGTGCCACTTCTTCAATATTATAAATTAGATGGAACAGTATCCAGGCATTTAGCACTATTTAGTCGAGTCGCTTTTGCATGAAAAAAAGACAGAATCTTAATTCAAGTGAAAAGGCTTTTACCATTAAGAGACAATTTAATGCTGAGATTAACTCTAATAGAGTCATTTTGAGGCTGCAGACTTCACTGTGTGAAAAGTACACCAGACATAAAGAAAAGTCAATTTCATTCTTTGTTTTCGAACAACAACATTTCAAAAGGTCTGCGGAGGTCAAGAGAGACTTTGAGGAGCTGCAGAGCCCTTCAAGGATAATTCACTGTCACGGTCAATGTTGCGAGCCGGATGACCTGTTAGTGTGTGTGTGTGTGTTTGTGTGTTCTATTAAGTGTGAAAAATGAAAATAGAGGAAGAGAGACTTCCTTTTCCCATCCATTTTTAATTTCATGGTCTCTCTTTGTTAAAAGACGACATAAAGGCTGTCAGATACACACAAGCGCGCACACACACACACACACACACACACCTGAGTGTTTCGGTCCATTTGAGCTCCAGCTCCAGAGCCATCTTGTCCATCTTAAGTTTTTCTTCTTCTTTGGTGGTGATTAGTTTGGCTTCATGGTGACGCTTTTGGATCTCCAACTCTCCCTGTGAAACAAACAGACGGTCGGTCAAACTCAGACAGACAGACAGACAGACAGACAGACCTTGGTTGATGTGCCAGCATAGTCTGAATGTTGCTCAGAGGTTTTTCTGTTCTGACAAGAATCCAGCTCTTTAGGCAACTCTGCAAACTTTTTTGATTTTCTGAAGCGTGAAAAAAGGTTCATGCCTTTTGGAGTAACGCTGCGAACAGTCAACACGAAATGTTGCTATTGGCTGTGTCAATCCAAAAACAGGTCACAAGTCCTTCAAAAACCCACTCTGCCAAATCTACATGGTAGGACTGAAATGATTTGAAGATGAATTGAAGCGTTGACAAACCAAAGAATAAATCAAATACATTTGACAACTGATTAAATGTCATTTATCAAACAAGAGAGCCAATTGTTTAATTACAGTAGCACAAACATCCGGGTTTGTTGCTTTTCTCTGTTTCATAAAGAATTCATGAAGATTGAATATTTTGGGTTTTGCTGGTCAAACTGAACAAGCACTGGGAACTTTCACAATTTTAAAGACTAAATAAGTTATAAATTATGAGAATAAAAAATCATGATATTTTTTTAAATATCAATTAATTCAATTAAGCATAAAACTACATGGTGAAAAACACAAGACACGGTATGAGTTATATTGAGGATGGATATATTTATATTGTGGATGGAATCAGTCCAAATACTGTGTGTGTGTGTACCTGTCCTATCTTTGGACAAGTGGGAGTTTTGCACCTTGTGAGGACATTTTTGGGAAGTGAGGACTTTTTTTCTCCTCCTCAAGCTCAAATCAACGTTAGAGTTGGGTTTGAACAAGTACAGAAAAAACAACTGTGTCAGCGTTGGTTTGTGCTGACCTGCAGTGCAGTCAGCAGGTTGCTGGTCTCCCTCAGTCGGGCCCTGGTGGCGTCCAGCTCCTCCAGCAGTTTGTCCTGCGCCTCCTTCAGTGTGGAGATCTGTCCCTCAGCTTTCCCGATGTCCTGCTCCCCCTGCTGCACCCCCTGCTGCAGCCGGATCACCTGCGGGGAGACGGGAGACGGACAGAGAGAATTAACTATATTCACACCCTCTACTCGATTGCGCTCCGGGCTGTATCTCAGTGTGGCAGCAACCTTGAAACTACATCAGCATTTCATGCTCAGTGAGGTGGAATTTCCAGCAAAAATGCACTCAATAACTATTTCTACTACTGATTTTTAAGTGAGCGAGGCCCATATACGTTTTGCCAACGTGGCAAAATAGTTTTGCAATTCATCAGACCTTAATTTACCTCGACTTAGAGTGCACAAACAACAGCTATAAGGAGTGGCAGCAGGTTCGCTCACCGGAAAACAAAGCTTTCAAAGACCAGGGACCAACAACAAACATTTGCTCTCTTTGTGTTTTAACAAACATGCACCACAATTAAAGGAGCAATATGTCATATATTTACTGTATGAAATCATGCAATGACCATATGTCATCAATGCTGAGTTAAAGTACTGTCTGGCCGGAAAGGCCAGGTTGCCAGATATGAAAACAAATTGGCAAACCATGGAAGCAAGCTTTCAAACCAGATTCCAGAGATTAGCTTACATAAAGAAAAGACAAGTATTACTAGTTTACGGCACGAACAACTCTCGGTGGTCCGTCTGCAGCTGGGTTATCAAGGCTGCGAGTATTTGAGACACACGGCCGGTGAAGTGATCCCGACTAGAGCTCGCTAATGCCTTCATGCTAATACATGCTAACTGCTATCAGGCACACCGAAGGAGCGGACAAAAGGAATGTGTACTTTATTACGTTTTGTTGAGCAGTTGAACAGTTGGCTTTATTCTAAATCACTTTGAATTTTCTTAGAACTCAAAAGGTTCAAAAGTAATCAGAGACTTTGAGCTAGTGGCTTAAAAGGATAACTGTAATAAAATCAGAAAACTAACAAAACATTGAGGTTGAGGACATAGCTGGAGTTAAAAAGCGATAACTCTTGGGCTACATTTGGGTTTATACGGTATATTTTTTCACATGGGTCCTTTGAGAAAGATGGGAAATGATTGAAAACACAGTTTACTTCTCCTAAATGGTAAATACTGTTTATCATTTATGTATTATTCAAGTCACGCACATTATTAAGGATTCAGACTCCAGCTTCCCTGACGTTTGGAGGTTACAATACCAAGAAGAAGTTAAGTGAGTAGTGAATGAGAAATTTATGACAAACAATGTTTACAAAACAAACTCGCCATTTAGAAGCTGATCACATGATCTTCAAGGATGAAATTTGAAACCAAATTTTTAAGCCAACGTGGACGAGAAGTTCTTAATTCATTTTAAAATAATAATAATATAACATTTTTCAATAGTAAAACTACTGTATTTCACAGTGTGAAGATGATAAATGATTTGAAATCATTTATGCAGTTGTTATTTCACAGCACAATAAGTCAGGTAAAATGTAAGGTTCCAGATGTTCTACCTCTTCGCTGGCTGCGGTGAGTTTGGAGTTCAGCTCCTCGCTCAGCTCGTCCAGCTGCTGCCTGAGAGTCGTCTTCTGCTCCTCCAGCGAGAGGCGCTCCCTCTCGAACTGCTGCTCCAGCTCCTGAGGAAACCAATCACAAACGCACATCTGTCAAAGTAAGCTAGCGACAAAAGCAAAGGAGCATCACCAAGGATCTTAAAGCTAGAATGTGAGACTTTACAGATAAATCATCATCCATCACATTCAAGCCCTTGCAAATTGAGTTCACACAGTGCTGATTGAGCCTATTGTCGCCAGGGAAAGCTCTCTTGTTTGAGTTGTGGTGTCTGTGGAAACATTCCTGGGCTGGCTCCCCCGGAAGTGATGGGCTTTACGTCAAGCAGCTAAAGGGGGCAGGAAGTTGGGGAGAGACCATAGCAATGGAACAGCTAGAAGTAAAGCGGAAGACAAAGTGTCCAAGAAAGGTTTCTGGAGTGGATGCTCAAGATAATAGAAACTCGGCGTTTAGAAGAACGATCAAAGCTAAAAAAGAAAGCGATTGATGTGAGGACAAAAGCAGGTTTGTATTTGTAAAATACTTGTGCAGTGCTCATTCAAAACGTACCCTTATTTTAGACTTAAAGGGAGCGCTCCTCGGGGGAGCTCACCTGCAGCCATATGGACAGTGTTTAATGACTCCCACTGCAAGAAGGTTGGAGACAAATATCACGCTTGAAGAGAAAAGTCTCTGCGACTAAATCAAGAAGTCACGTGCGGGTGAGACAAGTTGTGCAGCTTTTATTGGATTTTAATACCATTGCTGGCATTTTTGCATCTACCAAGAATTTAGCATGGCTAAAAGCAGGAGGTGGATGTGCTGGAGGCTCAGGCTGACGCACTGAGAAAACAATCACAACTCACAACACAACTCAAATCCTTCATGTATGTGTAGCGTTCCCTCGGTTGTGTTGCAGATCCAAAATCAAAAAAAGATGCCTCCCTCGCTCCCACTTTGTTTGACATCCCATTCACTGAATTCATCCATGCAAACTTTCTAAAAATACGTGGAACTACTTCATTGTCCTTGACAGAGACGAGAGACAGAGAGCTCTAGCGTACCATAATAAAGCTTATTATGCCGTCTGATGAGTGGGAAACGGTTTCCGTTATAGCGTGCAATGATTGCTGCTTTCCAAGGACAATTAGAGTCGAGGGAAATTGCTGTAATGTCAAATGAAATTTGCCACCATTATTCATTACACAGGAGGATAGTTTGTAAAAAAAAAACGTTGAGTGTATCGACGACTGTGTTCCATAAGAATGAATGGACCTTCTTAGAAATTCATCTGAATGGAAGAAAGAGTGAAAAATCACAGTAATCCATGTGTAATGACATCTTGTATTTCATCAGCCGCAGACTGGAGGAAGTTTCTCTGTTGCAACTGTGACTACTGACTGACACAAATATGCATCCGTTAAACCGTTTGCTATGATTTGGTACAAAGAATCACAGATTGGCCTCAAAATTATCCAGTTTGTAAAATGTCAACTTTTTCCAACCCTGTCATTGCTTGCAATAGTTTCAACACCGTTATGCAACCGTGAAAAAACAAGAATGGGGCCAGTACCTGCCCACCTCCGGGCTACGATGAAGTCTCAAGCTACATCAAGATCTGTCCGATCTGCTGTCCGCCTACAGGCTCTCTCCCCCTCATGTCCTCACTCAGGCTTTCCTTGAGACTATTCCTTGCTCGTGAATCCAATGGTGAAATGGGTTTCAGACAAAAATCAGGATAACCAACTTCAAACGTTCTTCTATTTCTACATGTTACGTATTTCTTCTATGGACATTTACAAACTCTAATGCTTTGTTTTACCTGCTGTGTTTTACCTGCTGTGGTAACGTTTTTGCTCGGGTAGATGTAATCCGTACAGCCCCTGATCTAAGGTAACCAAGGGGAAACCTCCGGGTCTGACAAGGGAAGGCAATGCAGAAGTGCCATAAACTTGCATTCTTTGTAAAAGCCAAAAAGTAGTCGGATTGTATAGAGCAGAGGTAGCCAACACGGTGCCCGCGGGCACCTGGTAGAGGCGAGGCAACGCAATCCGACTGAAAAGGCCCAGACTAGAGGTTTGAACGCGGGCGCCCGAAGATACTAGTTTCTTCGTGGAGAAAAAGGTGCCATTAGAAATGGTGTCGGTGACAACAAACGGGGCTCCCGCCATGACGGGCCGGCATGCAGGCTTCATTGCGCGATGTAAAGGTGACCCAGACTTCCCGAAATGTCTACATTGCCACTGCATCGTTCATCAGCAGGCGCTATGTGCAAAAGTAACCGGCTTTGATCACGTGATGACTCCTGTCGTGAAGATCATCAATGGCATCCGATCCAAAGCCAAACACCACAGGATATTCATAAGTGATGATTTGTATAAACATGGGACAGAGTTGATTTGTTGATCATGATTTGTTCAAAAATGTTACAAAAGTGGTTCGTACAAACGAGACATGATTTGAAGATATGACAGTTAATGATTTCATAAAAAATGTTAGAAGTGATCATTTTTACAAAAATATAACAGGTGTGATTTTGAACCAAATGCTACAAATGTGCTTATTCATACAAAACTGTCAAGAAATGTTGACAAAGAGATGTGATACCTCTGACCTTCAAATGTTGAAACAGAATAACAGAAATAAATGTTTAAATATATCTGTGTTTCCTACCATCATTGTTGTGGAAATCATTGTTAATAATTATTGTGAGGAATAATTAACATTGACATGTGATCAGACAGTGTCTTCACACATATTATTATTAAAAGGTGATCTGTGCAACTTTGTTATTCAGGAAGTTTGTATCAAACAAGTAGCCCTTTGTACTACTCGGTACCCTTCAAGTAGCTCTCAGTTTCAAAAAGGTTGGTGACCCCTGCTATAGAGGTATATGAGAAAATGACCCTACTTCTCACTTGATTTATTCCTTCAGTAAAAATTGTAAAGATCAGTGTATGGTCTTAATCGCTAGTTTCAAGTCTTCTTCAATACAACATGATGTTCATTTAGTGCATTATGGTCTCAATAAGAGTCAGCTGCTAACAGTACCTGGCTCCGCCACACCTCGCAGTTCCCCAGATCCACCATCTAGTCCAAATCTGGTGAGTTCTGGTTCACAAAACCAAGATGGCGAAGGCCAAAACACCGAAATCGAGGCTTCAAAACAGCAGCCCACAAACTAATGGGTGACGTCACAGTGACTACGTCCGCTTTGTATACACAGTCTATGATGGGAACTTGTAGTACCTAAAGCTGCATTAATATATATTTTTGGCCCTTTGAGGCAACAAAACAAACTTTAAATTCAACATTGAAATATCATTACCCTGCAATAATTTGCTATGGCTAATGTGTAAGCAGACAATTGGGCAGAAACAGAGAAACATTCATTTTGAGTTGTGTCTCTATCCACCTGATGACTGTAGGTCCAATGTCCATCCTCCTTCCAGCTCTGTCTCTTTAGCTTGCTCAATGCTAGTTGCTACCACTGCTTGTCTGTTGTGTGGTAAATGGCAGGTAGCATACCGTCGGATTATCAGAGGGCTTTTTTGTTGTTGGAAGCAGCTAATGAGAGCGGTGAGAGTCAACCACAACAGTGAAGTTATTGGCCATGAAACCGAAACAATAAGCTGAGAGATGCTACAATGCTTCATAGAGGTGAGAGGAACATTAGCGGTGGGTGAAAATCATCTGTCGGTTTGTTACTAAAAGCGACCCCTCATATTAAACAAGCTCATTTAATCCATTGTTTGTATACAAATATCAATAAATGCATGCTTTAAACACTTTGTCCTGCATTTTCTGACTATAAGTAAGTAAGGAAAGCGTGACAGAACTATCTAAGTGAAAAGCTGTTGAAACTGAGACAAGCCAGTCATTTTGTTTATGGTTAGCTGAGGACTGGGATGATATTAATGCTACAAAATGTCTTCATCAGCTTCAAATCCTTGGTCATTTCCAACAAGATTTCCGACCAGTGCTCATTCTAAACACCAGAAAGGGTGAATTGTGCTGATGAAGCTCTGCTATAGTGAGGCCCTGACACTGTTTTAACTTACAAATACAAAAAATCGTTTAAATGCACCACCTCAGACACCCAAATCACAGCCATGAAATAGAACGAATCAATGAATCCAACCTACTTTTGTTATTATCTCAAAATTCCAATCTGTGGAAATCTCGATTGATACGTAAGGTGACTTCCAACAGTCTGATGGTATCGAGGACATTGCTCGATTCAGACAAAGAGATGGGGAGGAATCTAATATGACACATCAGGATTCCTGTCATACCTCGCCGCTTGATATGGAGGCGCTGCAGACTATTCATTTAAATTCCAAACGCCAGCCTCCTCACAGACAACTCATTTAATTTAAAGGGATGAAAAGAACAGAGGTGATGAAAGTAAAGATGATTAACTAGATGGGATGAAACTAGAGTCAAATGGAGGGATGAAGAGGCATTTCATCTCATGTGTCTGCCACCCTGATTTTGCAGAAGAAAACATATCAAACCTGAGCGAGGGAATGAGAAGGGAATGAATTCTGCCTCCTCCCTGCCACTCATTCAATGTGGACATTTCTGCACCAACACCGGCAGAATAATCATGAAACAGAAGTTAACAATGGGGAATTAATGTGCATATCAGAACATGGTACGGAACAAGAGATGACGGAAATTGCACAGGGCCTGAGAGTCTGCATATGGAATGCATATCTGATGATTACAGAAATGCATAAGGCGCTCCTCTTAATGTAGCTGTCCGCTCTGATCGGGTCTACTGTGGAATAGCATTTAAAACACGTCCTCATTATGCAACTTTGATGCGAGAGAATATTTGATCACTTGCCTCCACATGGCCGTGTGCGACTGGAATAAAGGACCCCGTGGAGATTAGGCATCATCATAAGGCTATTTCAGGCTGGTGGAGCTGCAAGCCTCGACTGCAAATTAGTGGTATAGGCTTATGGTTCGGAACAGGTGGACTTCAGGCTCATTAAGAGAGTACCAGGGCCCGGTTTGTAATCCTCGTGGAGGGAATTTCACCGTATCTCATCAGATACAAGAGCCGTCGTGATGCTGGAAAAAGGGTACTTGGTAATTTGAGCAAAAGGGAGCGAGTGTATGTTATTTGAGGAGCAGCAGACAGAGTGATGCAGGTTGTTTTGTTGAAACCGGCCCAAAGAATCCTGGCCCGACCCTACATGAAGCTGCAGAGTGAGCCCTAGCTCGACCTTTACCATTGACCACAGGAGCAGCTTTTGACATTTGTGACAGGATCTCCGACGTGTGCCATCTCCTACCAAATGTTCAGCACGGCCCAACAACTTGCCATATATATTATAAAAGACATTGCATAACGTTTCTCCTCATTAATGAGAGTCGGGAGTGTGTTCAAGGCAACTGCTGCAGTCGGTGACGGGATTTTCCAACAGCAGCGAAGAATCAATGAGACAATTGTCGACAATGTCAATGTTGATTGCGGCACAAAGCATTCGTTCTCAACTGAAAGTGAAGAGAGCCGGCGAACGAAAGGCACAAATTGAGAAATGTGAAATCAGTCTGTTGTAATGCAATAGAATATAACTATAGAAAATGCAATAAATGTAATGTTGAAAATCTTTTGACTGTGAAGCAACTTAAGATAAATTTGAATTCAACATAAAGAACTACAAACCTCTCTGAAACTGTACCAACTGTTGATTATGTTATTTGAATAATGCGTTACAGTGTAAAAGGGTTTCTGGCATCTCCACAGGTGGCCTTGTGCATTTTCTAGTTTGTGTGGTTCATGTTAGAGGTGCTATAGACGCGCTTAGGAGCATTTCTATTGCTTCTCAACGGCTCTCAACATGGCGACGGCTGAGCCACAGCTAACAGCGCTAACAGTGCTAACAGTGCTAACAGTGCTAACAGTGCTAACAACCTGCTGACACATAGCAAATAGTCCTAGTGCTCGAATAGCAAATTTAACACCTTAAAAAACACGGTGAAAATGTTCACGCTCAAAATAATAATATGAATCAGCTGTTTTCTCTGAAGTACCTCGAAGGAGAAAAATCACAACGGCTCATGAATCTGCTTTTGCTGACCTCACTTCAGCTAAAGAAGGAATAAACCTCACTGGTCCCCAAACAGAAACTCTCACCTTCTTCCCAAGGAGTAAAAATATACAACATAGAATATGCAGTATAGACAAGCAGCGTAAAAACGCCATCGAAGCAGTGGGTGTATAATGTATGTATGAGCTTCAGCCCTGTTAGGGTCGCCACACACTGAGCTAAGTAGCATTGAAATATTTATGCTGAAAGTTTTAGAAACAAACACACATACGCTCGTATCAGTTGGCTGCCAAATTCAAATCCCTCAGCTCACAAGCTCACATTAATGTATTTTATTAATGTATTGAACGTGCAGTTTCACGCGTAGTGAGTGTCATTAGCGTACAAGCAGGACCATGAATTTAAATCTCAGGGCCGTACACCCATTAATTAAAATGTCAAAACCCCCACACCTTTTCTGAGCCTTCATTTCCTGATGCGTTTCGAAAGATCTTAAAGCGCAACTTAATTAGTCACATAGTCACTGTGCCTTTATTAACTGCAAAAAAAGTGACAAATTATGTGGTGTAAAAATGTCCTTACAGCGCAGACAAGTTCAATATCTTGCACACATTTTCAAAGAACAGAAAATGAACCCACTTTTTTTCTACCGCGCATTTGCCACACTTCCTCGCGCGCGTAGGTTGTGTGTTGATCTAATTAGTACTCGACTGTTTTCTGCACACTAAAGCAGCTGTGTGCCTTTGCATGCGACAAGGGAGAGTAGCAGATTTAGCAACGCCCCAAAAATAGCACGTTAGAGCTTCCTATCACCTGTGTGAGTCATCGGGAGCGCTGAGTAGAGAGTACACATGTGGATTCCAGCTGCCACATCTCTCAACTCTGTTTTCATTGAGAACTTATTACTATTCGTCTCTTTTGTTATATTATATCACTGACAGAAGCTCCTGCAGGTTTCTCAACCAGCCCAGGTTATGTGTGCTCAGAGGTGTTGTAGATGACATTTATGAGTGATAAATATAAATGTGCTCCCACGTAGGCTGCCTTTCCTCCTGTGCCAGCTTCTTAGTCACTGTTAAAGCCCCTTTTTGATGTTCTTTAGTCTATAGATAACCTAATCAAATTGCACATTTTTTTGCAGGTATCTGAGCCCCTCCACTTGTGTTATTTTCTTTTTTATATGGCCCTCTGCAGAGAAATTACAAATACCAAACTTTTATTCATCATTTTAAAGGGGCTGCTTATTCGCTGAGTCATACCTTTGAAACCAGTGTTTTTGCTCGTGTTGACACATATCAGAGGATGCAGGCATGTGCAATTATAAGCATCAGCTTCACCGACTCATTTCTTTTCTGCACTGAAGAGCTGATTGATATTTTCTAATAGTAACCACTTTGAAATATTTTTGCTATTTTTGAAGAAAAAGGTAAAACAGATGCTATATCGATCCCTGCTATAGTTTTATGAAGCACATAGCTGGATAGAGCTCAAAGGCAAAAGAACTTCTTGGGTCCATATGATGTCTTCTTTAAAACTACCCCGAGGGGCCTTTTAAATCTAATAGATTCTGTTAGTCCGGTCATTAAATCCAAGCCTTCCCTGAAAAATGGTCCCTTGAAACTGTCGTTCTTCCTAGTTTAGCAGAAATAAACTCAAATAATAATCTTGTCCATCAGATATCATCGCAACCAGATTTCTGACATAGCTCTCATTTCACCCCTCTTAAAGAAGTACTTTGCCCAAAAACTATATAAATTGTACATAGTACTCGCCTCCCCTGGCTCTCTTTGGTCCCAGAAAAAGTCTTCTATCGAGTGACGTTAAGGAGAGCGGAAAATGAAAAACTAAAGCATACCACTGCAAAAAGACTTCGGCGGAGGCCTAACGAAAGCATGCCCGCTCAAAACAAATCCCTCCACAGGAAATGCTTAGTTTAGCGAAAATAGTTGTGTTTGGATGAGCCCACAGGAAGGCACAAGACACTTGGATAAAGCTGTAGAGGAAGTGTTTTTCAGACATTTTATAACATTTTGTGCATTGATTTGATTACATTCTTCATTTTCTGTTCTCGTTGACGCCATTCAATGGAGAACTTTTCTGGGACCATAGAGAGCCTAGTTGAGTACTATATCGACTTTATATTGTGTTTGAGTCTGATGATGTCTCTAGTACATAAACAGTATGGCCACTGTACGTAATGATGACCTTAAAAAGAGAGAAAAGGCTTAAATGTTAGTCTCAATGTCTTTGCACATCAACATTTACAGTCAAGCCTACCAACTGAAAAAGTAAAAAACGTTTCAGGGTGAACAAAAAAAAAAAAAAGAGGAAATGATCTGCATTTCAATGCCTGGAATTAACTAGTTCCTTTAATATCTGTATTCATATCACGACAGAAAAGCTTGTGGAACAATATTTAGACCTTCGCGATACTTGGGAAATGTACAATTCAAGTTGAGTCCCAAGGCTTTTTTTTTTTTCCAGTTCTTGTAACAGATGGCACAGTCAGTGAACAATGTGAAGTTAGCTCAGAGGTTAGAGGAGCAGGCTTGTGACCAGCAGAGCGTCTGTGGGGAGGTAAATGAGAGCTGCCGTCTCCTCATGAAACAACCTAGCAAACAGTAATGGATATACACTGTATTTATGGCCAGTGTAATGGTCAGTGTACCTCCTTCCACACACACACCACACGACTACGGTCAGTGGTTTGGTGTTGATCAAACTAAAACATATGCAGACGCCGCGGGACATCTGTCATCCAAAATCATCACTCATTCATTAACAAATATTGTGTAATATCAACAGACTGAAGTGGTGTGACAGGTCAAACTCTTTTGGCAGGAGACGAATTCAAAATGCATCGAGAGAGCAAGAGCAAGAGCAAGAGCGAGAGAGACAGCTTGTGTTTTGACTGAGTCATTCCTGAATGTCCCACTCGTCAATTTCAAATTGGGCAAAAGGAATAGTGGAAATTGTGAAATTCTAAAAGGGGCTTATCAATGTGTCACTACTGTAGGCAGTCGAAGTGATGTTAACAGTAATCGCTTGATGTATTGTTGGTTAGTTAGATCAATACCAAGACATCAGGTTTAATAAGCACATCACATGATTTGATGTAAAGTAGCAAGACTACAACAATCAGATAACTGTAGGGTGGAGTAAAAGCATAAAGCTGCAGACCCTTACCTACAGAAGTACTGAATACTAAATGTAATTTGTTACTATCTACCTCTGGTCTCCATACAGAGAGTGATACTTCTTCCACACTGAGGGAAATACAAGCTTCTCAAAGACAGGATCTGTGTGGTTTGAGACGAGCCCGAAGCTTGATTATGCAGGATCAATTAAAACATACAGCTGTTAGTTTTCCTCCGGCTTTGAGCAATAAACGCTGATTACACAAAGACGTGGCGTTCTGAAAATTAATCTGGTGGATTCTTGTTCGTCGTGCCCGGCGAGCTCGCCATCTGATGCACCCCTCTGTCGAACACATTATTATCCAGCATTCTTCCATTTCCGATAGCATGTGTGTGTGTGGGAATGAGGGAGGTTTAATCAACGGCAGCATCGGCCGGAAGCGCCTCCATCATATTCACGTACAACACGGACACAGGGTTATCCATGAAGGGCGAATGTCTGCCCTGCGTATCGGTCTGGCCTTGGATATATATATATCCGCGAATATATGCGTACGTGCGTACTCACAGCCAGCATGCGGTTCTTTTCCTTCTCTGCGTTGTTGAGAGCGTTCTCCAGGGTCACTCTGTGTTTCTTGGCGACTTCCTCCAGGACTCGGGCCTGGCTCTCCTTCATCTGGCCGGCCTCCTCTTCGGATCGACCTCGCATGTTGTTCACCTCCTTCTCGTGGGACGACTTCTCCTCCCGCAGGGTCTGACGAGGACAGAACATACATATGCATGCACACGTTGATCAGGTTCATAAATATGTTTGGAGGTGAGCGTTATGATAAGCGACACACACACACACACACACACACACACACACACACACACACACACA
>NW_022280055.1:4059911-4081860 GCF_004355925.1 Anarrhichthys ocellatus | reverse complement strand
ACACACACACACACACACACACACACACACACACACACACACACACAGAAGGAGCTCGGGCTGACCTTCCTCCCATATGCTGTGTTTTTCAGCCTTTTTGTCAGTGTTTACTCAGTGAAAAAGCCACAGAATCAATCCTGTATTCTGTCTGTATCTGTATCTGAAATTTGATTCCTCACAACTTCACTTCATATTTGTTATTCCTAAAGCATCAAAACCCAACAAGCTGAAAACAAATCCTTTTTTTTCCCCCACACTCCATGTGGGAATATAGATAAAGGGGTTATTGATTGTGGAGCTGTCGACCCAATAATCACTCAGCAACACAACCTGACCATCATTCTGATTCTAAGTCTGAGTCTTGACTTTTTTTTTGTTGTAGTCAGCATCAGGCGTGATCGATGCGGTTAACTGACCTTTTGCTAAGCCCCGGCTCTTTTAGTTACTGTTACTACGCCTGTCGAGATGATAACGGTGGCACTTGACATTCTTTAACTGTTTTACTCTTCTGGTAACAATTCTGGAAGGGGGTGTTGGAGTGTAAACTTCCGTAAATCCAATAAAGAGCAGGACAGAGCAGCGAATGATAGCCTACACTCTGAAATATGTTGTCTCCCATTAAATGAATTGGTCGGTCACCAACTGGGCTCAGAAAATAATGGAATTAGCTCATGATTTGCCAACTCTAAGCCTTGGGAGTGATGCTATGCTACTACAGTAGGTAGTAGGCTAGTTGGCTCGGTGTGCTAATGTTTGCAGCTTGTTTGTGACTCTGCAAAGGGAATAGCAAAGCTTGCGAGCATGCTGATGAGTTTTTTGCCAGTGACTGGTTTGTGGATAAGTAAGAGGAGTGGTAGTAGCAGATTTTAAACTGGAGGCATAACAGAGGAACGTGGTAAAACGTAGGAATGGATAAAAGCCAAAAGATGTGGTTCAAAGGGCGCAGAAAAGTTGTGCTGATTTATAACCGAGATCCATATATTGAGTAGGAGACAGAAAGGCAAGAACAAACACTGTCTGTACTCGGCAACAACGCACTAGGTTTGTCAGTGGGACTCTGGTACGGCATGAATCACGGATAAGGTCACAGAAAAGAGTGATGTTCCCGAGGAACCGAAAATAAAAATGTAATCTGCGGCCCATTTACTTTGAGTTCGATCAGGGGAGCAGCTGTTTCTTCATTGCATGAGAAGTACATTTTAATAAGCCAAACTGCGCCAAAAAATAGCCACATGGGAGCAGTAATATCCGCTACTCGAGCTGACATTAGGCAGAGTAAAAGTCCCCTAAAGTGAGCCAATAAAGTACGTTTGACAATGTTTCACGTGTGTATCAAGATTATCCGACTACTAATGAGACCAGATAGAAAGTCAGTTGCTGATATCTTTTTTCTTGATTTCCCTGCCTGTACGACACACTTCTGGTTTTCTGCCGACAACAACAATAATTCATGTTTTTATGCATTAAGATGTAACTCTTTGGTATGATGGAAGTTTGGGATGTTCAGGTATCTGCCCAACTATTTATCATTTTAAAGGTGATGAATAAAAGGACGAGGTACTAGGGACGTCTCGATCGAGGTTGTTTTGAGTCAAGTTCACCCGGGTTTTAATGGAGGAGAACAGTGCTGCAACACGAGCAGGCCGAGGTGGATAAAACACAGTAGAGTACAGTAAAGAGAGGAGCAGATTTCTTTGCTTAACTTTAGCTGATATCAATCCACTATAATATGTCCAGATTGGCCCTAGGAGTAATCCTTAGAATCAGTTCGGAACATATCACTACATGCACTCATTTTGGATTAAATCCCTGGCACGGTCTGGGGAATTTTATATGCCAAACATTTCTTTTGTCAATTCCTAAACTCAATCATACGTGACAAATCTTTACAGCCGCATCCAGAAATGGCACATTAACAATTCAATTTGTTGAAATCATTGGGACTCATCGACCAACGTCTGCTTGCTATATAAGAACACAGTGTTCCCTCATTGCAAACACACTTAAAACATACACTGCAGCCTTTCCTAAAACGCACACAATGTACGTTCTTTTTGGCCCCGTATCAATCATTTTAAAACCAGCGAGTATCTGGCAGATTATTGAATACATCAGACACCGGCAACAGCGTGACAAAAAAAATCCCACCAGGGATCATATTGGTTTGTACTAATTGCTCCAAACCAGAGGGCTGTTTTGGAAATCTACCACGAAACGTCCATTAAGCTGGTCAAACTGAGCAAAACTGCTGAGTTGTCATATGGCCAAACAGACCCGAGGGGGATAATAAGAACAGCAGGGCATGAAGAGATCTTGGGTGGTTAATTTCTTCTTTTGCAGAAAAAAAAAAACATAATTGAGGAAAAGAAACTGTTAACAAGGGAGAAGGAAAAATACAAGCCTCCCATTCATTTAATGACATTTCCACAACGTTCTATAATTAAGTAAGACCACTAACATTACCTGAAATGTTCTTTCCCTCTCAGCTCGCTAATGTTGCTTATTTTCAAAAACAATTATTGCAAAAGTCGCTCATTAATGCAAAGAAGTTGGAAAACGCTTAACTGTGGAAAACACACTTTGATATTACCAGATTAGTTTTTTTTTAATTTAATGATTGTTAGGTTAGAAAAGCCCCCGGCAACAGTACTCTCACCAACAGCCAGATTACTGCGAGTAATCCACTAATGTCAGCTATCAGTCGAGCACTGGGGGGGGGGAGACGTTGTATGCCACCATAACAGGAAGGTGCCGTAAAGTTTTTAAGTGGTGCGAGACGTTCTATAATCCCGGGGAAGACATTCAAATTCACAGCAGCCTCGCGCAGTGGGAGAACTCTGCCAGCTCCCAGAGGATTACACAGCGCAAATGTCAGCGATAAAGGGATGGCAAAACACACATGAAGCAGCAACACTTGACATTTACCGTCGGCTGTGGTTGGTCTGCTGACTACACTGTTCCTTAAATTGTCTGACCTTTAAAAAGAGGAGCAGCTTGGTCTTTTTGTTTTTTGCTGTTGTTCAAAGTTTATGAATGCACTGATCGACAGGTTTGAAACTTTCGACAGTTGGATGATTGCAGGTCTGTTTTTGCTCCCTTTTGCTCATAAGCCTGAAGATTTCTGAGAGCTATTCTGCAACAGATTGACTGAAAGAAGCTCTTGGGCTTCAGACAGGTGGAGAAAGACGTATAAATTGGTATAAATTGACTTGTTTTTTTTATGCAAGGACTTATTCTCCAAACTATGAGCACAGACTCTTTTACTAACGAACTGTATTTGAAGGATAAAAAAACAGGTCTGGAGGAGAGTCTACCAAAACTTCCGTCACAGCATCTTGATGGCTTATTGCTTATTCACCACACTGTTATTCCAGCCTGAGGTGAATACAAATCGCCCACACACCTTCTCCAGGGACTGGAGCTGTTGTTTCTGTCTCTCGTCCAGGGCTTGGCTCTGGCTCTGCAGGGACGCCCTCTCTTCCTCCATCCTCAGCACTTTGTCCTTCAGCCGGCTCCGCTCGTTGTCCAGGTCCCTGATCGCTGCCTCCTGGGTCATCTGGGTGGCCTGCAGGCTGCTTATCTGACCTATGACGGGACAGAGCCGACAGGCGTGAGCAGAATGCAAAGAGTAAAGCTTTGTCATCTGCATATTGACATTTTCGGGGGGTCGGTTCTTGATGCAACCACAACATCATGCGCTGAATAAACTGATGTCGGCATTTTAAACTTCAACTCAGTCCTGGGTTGTCAATGAGTTTATTTAACGGAGTAAATTTCCTGAATTCCTATTTTGTTTAACCTCATTCATTTACCCTGACATGTTGTTCATGTGAGCCCATTCCTTGCTTTGGAGGCGGTGGTAGTAGCAACTATCCTGATGATGTCATTTCGTAGCGGTTTCTAGGAGAAAGTATTGTTACGTTTTTCAAGACAATCAAAGAAATTTTAGGATTTAAGAGTTGGTATTTCTGTAAATCGACTTAAAATAACCTCAACAGCTGAGTCACTCTAATTGCCATGTTTTTGGCTATTTTCCATTATTCTTCATGTATGTCGGAAGATGATGTCGACATTCTTAACCAACGAAGCTGTGAGTGATTCAACTTTGACCTACTCGCTGTAGTTCAGCACACACAGGCGGAAATATGTTGTGCGTTCAAGATTCTGTGCGACAAACACTCGATGTCTTCCACATCAGCAAGAATTTCTTAGTATGATACATACTAGATATACTCAACTGCCCCACAATGCATTGCGTCTCTTCAGACTATGCAACAACAGAGATTTTGAGCCAGGCATAAAGCTGTTAACATGTCACTTTATTAAGTTATAATATGTTTTCTGGTTAGAAAGTAATCATTTAGATTTCCAATATGTGGTCAGTTTATCAAAAATAACGGCTGTTTGGTAAATTGCTGCGACGCTCTCGCAGATGTGACAGAGCCGCTGGCGGGGTGCCTCGACACCGGCCCGGCCGTGAGTCATGTGACGCGTCTTGCTTGAGTAGACTTCAGTGTGAACACGGTGTGCTGTCATAGTTACATTCTCCACCCTAGATCTCATCTGTCTGCCTCACATGCAAGCAGCTCCAGTGGAAAGTGATGAAGCATTCTCATTGGGGGCGAGGAGTTCACAGGAGCTAATGGGCCGAACATAATTCTGCGCTGGGTTGCTGCTCTCGCTCACGCATTTCAAACAGTAATGCTTATGCAATTCTGTTGCACAAAGTACTGACGGAAAGACATCACCCGGTATTAGATCAGATTCTAACATGCGACCATTTATCCGACACGAGTGCACAAAAACACACACCTAAAACCGGGCATAATTGATGTATGAAGGGTTTCTTCTGCCTCTGAGGGACTGATTAGCCTGTACGGCCTGACTGTACTATTAGCCTGGTTCTATGCAGCATTACACCATTAACGTGTTCCACGCAATGATGCCACAGACGACTTGAGAGGAGCTGTTAGTGGGTATGTTTGATGTGTGAGCACGACAAGCCCAGGAGGGAAGGGTCCTGAGGGTAGCGTGGGTGCAAGTATTAATTATGAATGCAAGTCCAGATGAGAGAGGAGAGGGGTCTTACTGGCTTTGAGCAGTATTTCAGTCGCTTGCTGCTGAACTCGGTCTCTGGCTGCCTCTAGTTCACACTCGGCTTCCTTCTGACGGATCTCCACAATTTCGGAGTTCTGGGTCACCTCGTCCAGCTGCTTGGTTAAGTCCTGGAGAGGAATCAAAGCCACAGAGAATAAACACACCGAGTGGCAGCCATACCTGATGAAGTGGACAAGAACATTGTGAAGTGCTTGCTGTGTCTCCTTGGTAATCAGCGGAGAATAAAAATGATGGAGAGAGGAAACATTGGCATTAAAACGCTTGTATTTGAAAAAGTTGTATTGGCACTGAACACAGTTTTGGCAGTGAAAAATAAAACACAGGCATTGAGAAATAATCTTCCTTCAAGCTTTCTATTAAGAATGAATGTAACACACTTGTTCCCGTTTTATTCACAATCTCAATAAACAATTTTCTTTCAATGTTGTTTATTTTTAAGCTGACATTTATATTCAGTCAAACCAGCACAACGTCAGTTAAAAGTTATCTTTAGCCCCGTCTGCTTCTATGTGGAAAAAAACACACCAGTTAATTTATTGTTCTGTAATTAATCATGTTCGACACGTTCAGACCTCTAAATACAGTGATTCTCAAAGTGGTGTCTGTGGCTCTCTGCCAGGGGGTCAGTGAACATTTCTCAGATTCATTCCTCTCAATCATCTTTTTTGTTGAAAAAAAAAAAATAGGCTATGTCAAATCATTCCAAGGGACTCTGTCTTGTGAGGGGCCCTTAGCTGGAAAGATATTGAGAATTGTATTTTGATTGATCATTCATAAAACAAAAAAGTACAATGCATCCATATTTGACACAGTTAAAGAGGCTTTGAGAGATAGATTAATGGAAATGGGAATACACAGCTACTGGGATGACCGGAAACATCCAAATGCTTATGATTAGAGAAATCAGAGTCAATAAATGATGTTATGTATGTGTTGTATAATAGTTATGTTGCATCAGTTGTGGATGTAAAGTTTGACGCCCACAGTGAGTTTTCAGACATCTTGGACTTCCACAGCTAGTTTGCACAGAACGTAGCATATTGGTAGCTTATTACTGACACTGAGGATCAAGAATGTAAATGACTGCTGCTCAATTAATAAGAACCCGACATCAGACACAAACACACACACACACACACACACACAGTGGAGTAGCTGTGTGATTTAGCACTCTGTCGGAACTCATGAGGGGCAATTTCACATCTTTCAATCCCATCAAACGGCCTGCCTCAAACTTAATTACTGCTGCCACGGCTAAGACAAAGAAACCTCAGTGTGATAATAACCACTGAGAAGTCACACACAAACTACACATAATCGTGTGTGTGTGTGTGTGTATGTGTGTGTGTGCTCTGTCCATCTTGTACATCCTTGTGAGTTCCAATCAGCGTTTTAGAACTTACAATCTCACGTTTTTCAAAGGAATGTTTGAGGGTGAAGACTTGATCTGAGGGTTTATGGTTGGGGTTACGCAGGTTGTTGTTAAAACAAGATAAGATTAATCTCAACAAGGGTCCCTAAAAAGTGCAGTGTATAAACATGAGTGTGTGTTCTTGTATGTCTGTCTATGTGAGGACCAATGTGAGCTTTAGGTCCTCACTTCTTCGAAGGGCTGTTTGAGGGTTAAGACATATTTAGGATTGAGGTAGGTTAGAAGCAGATTGAGGTCAGGATTGGGTAACAATTGGTTACCTATATATATGCTGTTCAATCCTCGGTTCTTCAGAAGGCTGTTAAAGGTTAAGTCTGCCGTTATGCTAAGACCATTTGTTCCAATTGAACATGGAAATCTTCACACAAATATATACTTCGATTTCTTTTACAAGGTAATAAAGTAATTTCCTCCTCAGACACCTGGTTACTGTACTTATTAGCACATCTTGCTGAAACAGGGATTAAAAGTGCATTTGCTGGGATCTATTTTTAGCAATGGCTAGGGAACATATTTTCTCATATTGGTTTTCTACATGTACAGTGCACAAGCCTGTGTGTGTGTGTGCGTGTGTGTGATGCTGGAGGAGGTCAATAGTTTAATCAAATGTATCTCTGTTGGTTTAAACAAGCTTGAACAGAAATCCCATAGTTGCAGGCATTTCATCATTACCTCTGAATCACCGCTCATCATATTAAATATACAGTAAAATAAATCACACACAAATTCTCACACACAGAGCCTCACTTCTGTCAGTCATCCTTATTGGACCTGGCTGAACCCTGCATTTACATTTAAATATAAAAGGCCTCGGAAACTGTCCTTTCAATGGTGTCCTGCTATAAGCTATAAGCTTCTCCTAACCAGTCCAGGCTAGGCTTTACCTGAGAGTGAAGTATTTAGTCCAAAGACAGTGACAGCAGCAATTTAACACAGCTTTCAGTGGAGTATTTCACTTGGGGGCTAATTTGTAATTTTTGGTCTGCATATTTCTACAGGCGCTTGTGAACAGTCCACGATTAATTACGTCTGTCTCAGTTACTCCGAGCAATCATATGCTTGCATTTCTCTGGAGATTTACCCACTAAATCACAAGCTAAAGGAGGACGACAGAGAACACTGGAGCGATAAGCTGTAGCATCCTGACATACAAGTGCCTTCGCCTGTGTAAAGTTGATATTTGATGCTACTATTTCTACCCATGTATGCCGGCACAGTAATTATGCCTCCTGAGACTAGGGAACATTTTTGCTTTGGTGCAACATCTTAATTTTCCATAGTGGAAAGAAATTTAGTGAAGAGAGTTAAAAATGGCACTCTGCATGAGCAAAGTGCTACCTTTCAGAAACCGAATGATTACGAACTCTAGGCGAGAGGATTGATGAGATGTGAGTATTGTCAAGATCAAAACAAAGATGTTCATTTTTGCTGCGAGCTTGTTCATTTAAAATCTATCATCTCACAGCAGGAGATGGAGGATTAACAGATATGTTTATAGATTGAGGCTGTTAATAGGAGATTATTGTGCTATTACCTTCGTAACAATACCAGATATCAGCCGTGCACTTTGTGAAAGACTAAAAAAGACGAGATGAAATTGTTTCTACCCTCTGAAATCTGCTTTCTTGAATCATATGAGAGAATCTAGAAGAGCTGTCAAGTGAAGTTGGTTTCAAGCTCTCTGCTCTGTTGTCGTTTCTTATCTGGGTTACAGTTAATTGCTCTGAAAACGAATGAAATTATTAACCCCAGGCACACCATCCGCGGCTGACCTTGATAACATTCTCCGTAATGCTGAGAAGGGGAGCTCCCCATCACGTCTTCTGTGCAATCAGTGAGGATTTCACACAAACTTCACAGAATCTCGTAACAACTACAAAAAACGACTAAACCAATTCCCCTGGAGCACATGTCAACGATGGAGATAATATCATGTGCGTCTATTTCCAAAGGCCGTACAGAAGTCAAGAGAGTAGGAAGATGAACGCAGCATTGCTATTTTTGTCCTACACAAAATGCATACCACACTTTAATATAGAGGTGTACTAAACTGAAGCGTTGAGGCTTCCCTCACAACGTTTATGTTCAGATACTAAATCAACATTTAAATGCTTCGCACCTCTTATTTTATTTGTTTTGCATGTCTATTTATTCTGTTTAAACCCAGCATTTCTGCACCGTCGTATAAAGATTAGGCTACACTAATATTATTAGTATTATTCTTTTTGAAGAATTAGATTCCAGTGGTGGCTGCATATTGTTTCCTGAATCGTACGATCCAAATAATTCCAATAATAATCCAGAGCTTTGTAAAGTCTAAATTTATCAGAAAAAGATAGACGGAAAAAAATGACAAAACAAATTTACGCTTTAATCCATATTTGTTGGCATTTAGATTTTCAAAAACCATATTTTTGCTGCAGCCAAAGTTTGCTCTCCCACTTGCCACACACAAAGGCGTGTGGTCCAGCAGCAATCTACGAGTACCACAAATGTATTAATTATATCTATATAACCACGATGACGTCGTCAAATATGACGACAGCTTCATTTGAAAACCTTAATAAAAGCCTTGAATGTAAAAACGAAGATGACATCCAGTGCTGAGTATGTCCAAAAAAGATACTAAATGGCATCAAAACATTTGGGACGGAAGACTTGAAAGGCTCATTTGCGTATTGGATCAGGGGAAAAGAGTGAAACTGGTGAAAGCCAACCCCATTTTTGCCATTTTCGTGGGGGCTATACACAAACGAAAATAGAAAGTCCGTTGAACATCCACTTTTTGTAATTTAATCTGTGAATTGGACACCACACTATCCATGAAAACTGTTCCCCATTTCTTCTAATTTTCATCCCATATACAGCCGTTATTTTATGTACCCAATTTATCATCCGTTACAGAGGACACATTTTGTAGGCTGTCCATAAAAGCTGCATCAGAAGACGGCCAATCAAAGACTTTATTGGATTCAGTTACAGGATGTTCTGTTACCATTTCACCATCCCTGTCCCCTCTCGTCTTTATAATCCACTTGAAGCAAAAAGCATGTCACACCAAAGATGGCGATGTGTTTGAATCAGGTGTCTGGGGCTCAGACTCACCTTGACGGAGCCCTCAGCCGTGGTAAGGGACGCCTGAAGCCTGTGGGACTTCTCCCGGTTTTCCCGAGCTTCATCCATTATCCTGGCCAACTCGGTCCTCAGTTTTCCGAGGGTTTTCTGGAGCGCCGCCTCCTGAGTCTGGAATTCCCGCCGCAGCTCGGACTCGGTTCGCTTCCATGCCAACAGGTTGTCGGCAGTCAGCTGCTGAGTTCTCTTCATGGCCTCCAGCTCGCGTTCGTAAAAAGCCTGAGCCTGGGGAAGGACAGACTGGTGTAAAAAAAACACCTAAATCCAAACAAGTAGAAAACATTAGGCCTACGGCATGGAAACTGACCTTTAGTTTAGTTTTTTACTTTTCTCTCTCTCGTTTCTGTATAAAAAAAATTGGGAATGTAATTGGAAACCGTTTTGGGTGGTTGGAAAAGCTTTCTCATCAAAATCCAATCTCATGTGAAAGTAATCAACACGAGTAAAAGTTTAAGCCAAGATGTCTTGGCTGACAGTGTTCATTGTCAGTGAGTTGTTTTTTTTTATTGAAATTAATAGCTTTTAAATGCAGTAATTAAATCACTGTACACACATCTGAAGATCACAGCCTTCACTTCGAGCAAGGTCAAAATTATAGTGCCAATAAATGTAAATGTGTTTTTTTTTTAACTATCACTTACTTTGGCAGAGCCTGTTTTACTTTCAGCAGCACCTTGGAACGTGTCTTTATCGTAATGCTAAAACAACTCAAGAAATACCAGATGAGACATCTACAGGACAGCAATCATATACTCCCTTGATCTTTGGGCAAGTTGTTGTGCTATAAAAATATATTAAAATTAATGTTTTAAACATGAAATAATATTTAGATATCTTATCAGTAATACTTTTCCGATTTGTTATTTAACAAAAGCTGAATTTCAGATATCTTTAGGGTTGAGGAGAGATTCAAATTCAGAAAACAGGAGCATGATGTGAAGCCTGACGTTTGTGGCCTAGAAAATGAATAACCATCCATTAGAAAACACATTTGCCGATGCACTTGCTTATCATCTGATTATGAACAGGACAGACTCCAACATCATGCATTTCTTAAGTTTGTACATAAATGTATTTACTTGATAAATGTACCTGTTTAGAACACTTCATAGATGTATTTACAGTGTAATACTCCACCTCAGAAAACAGAAAACGTTTGCAGTGCGCGAGCAGCAAATGTCCGCTACAGTGGCTGCAGTACCTTGCTGAGTTTGGCCTCGTACTCCTCCACCAGTCTCTTCTTGTCCTGTTTGAGTTCCTCCACCCGCTCCGTCAGAGAATCCACCTGTAACAGCACAATGTGAGAAGGACAGAGATAAAACTACTTTTGTCCAGTTCTTCCTCTCCCCCCCTTTGGTGTAATTGCAGACCACGAACATATGGTACATATGGAAAGAGCTTGAGTTGATGCAGCAGGTTAGCCGACAGAAAATGATGTAACAATCACAGCTGTCCCACTTTATTCTGGTTGTCTCTGCTGTGATTTAGTTTTTTGCTGTGCCTTTAATTTCTGCTCTACTTTCGCAGCAGCGAGTGCGTTACCTCGGCTTTGTGGAGCTGCCCCAGTTTCTCCTGGTCTTTGCTGTAGTTTGCGTTGTGACTCTGGTGGCTGCGGAGGAGGTCCTGGACCTCCTGCCTGTGCTGGCCCTTCAGCTCCTCCTGAGCAGCCCTCTTCTCCTGCTCAAACTGGTTCTGGGCCTGGCTGAACGTGCGCAGCTTCTCCTCGAAGGACCGTCGCATCTCCTCCACCTCCCGCGACATGGACACCACGCGCTGCGTGTGCTGCCAAAGAAGACAGGAAGACAAGACTAAGCTTACAGGAGGGTTGATATATGGGTCGGTTGACGTATTACACTGGGGGTAAACCTTTGACAAAGCTCTAAGACAGGTGGTGATGTTCCGGCTCTGAAGGTTTTGACCTTCTTGCTCCTCTAAATTAGAACTGAAAACCAGCAAACACACTCAACTGAAACCCCAACATCTCAACAGCAAGCGCTGGATAAATATGTGCCCACAAATATAACAAAAAGGACGTGTTTAATACCAATGACTTAAAGGGTGGTCTCTACAGTCACAGTCTCATGAAGCAGGCAAATGATAAACATGTACAGATTCACGCCTTTCATTTAATTTGCCCGCACAGTCTAAAATTAGCATTTCACTTATGAAGGCAGCAGATAATTACACAATCAGCGACACGCGCTAACTGCTCGGTGCAATTTGTACCTGAAAGCACAAAAGCTCAAAAGGTTCACTCCAATGAGGACTTTAGTGCAACACAGAGCCCTCGACCCAGCTCTGGAATCAAACAACGGGACAATTTGATCTGATGCAGAAAATGAACTATTGATAAATGAAGTTACAGACATGCAAGCTGACATTCGTCGGTAACCACTCTTGTGATAACACTAGTACGAACACACAACCACAATTGGTTTAATTGTGCAAGTTTCAATTAGTCTATCATGTATTGGCCATGTTTCATGCTGTTCGGAGACAAAGACAATATAAATATACATCCGAGAAGACAAAGACAGTGGAAACAGCTGATCAGACAGCTGAGTTTATTGTTCACTACCTCAGAATTTATAAGGCAACGGCATTTCCTCATCTCATTTAGCGCATCAACTCTTTTTAGATAAAAGGTAAAAACCACCTGAAGCAAGCGAAAACTATAATTTTGTTGTTTCCATACAGCTTTTCTAAAGCAATACTTCAAAATGACCAATTAAAATGTGTGAATGGAAACACCGCTACTGTGTGCTGATTGAAAATCAGTTGTTAAAGACCATCGTGGGAGGTGCTTGACACGTGCCCTAGTCAGATATATAAAAAATGCATCTGTCTTTCCAAGATGCAGATGTAATATTTACCCCTCCGCACTGTAACTATGTCAGCAAGGGAGATGTGGAAATAGCCGCTCACAAGATCTACACACTGTGATATGGCAGCTGAGGTTACTCTGCATTATAGTGAACTGTTGCAGCATTTCTGATCCCTGATCAGTTCAATCACTGAACGATCTGCGTGGGTATTATTCATGTTGTTGTGTTGACTGCATTCTCTGCTCAGGGAGACATTACTCCACTCTATCTTGACATAGAAAATAGTTGTTTGCTGCTTTATTAATGCTCTGAATTTTGAATTAAGCACCTTTAACTGATATATTGTTGTAACTTCAGTATTAAAAGGAATGTTCTTCTTCTTCTTGTTATTTAGCAGTTACCAAACTGGTAGCTCTGGTGCCTGGGAGGACCAAGACGGACTGAAATCATATTTGTGATCTGGCCAACTGAGACACATACTAGGCTAAATGTCACAAAAGTGCATTAAATCTCATCTTAACTTTATCCGCAAACGAGAAACTTGAAATAACAGGTGAAAAAGGAGCTCTGATCACTGAACCCCTCAGCCTCACAACAGCAGACAGAACCAGATATTAGTACTAATTACCTGCAGCATCAGGCCAGGCACCGCTGCCTCTCAACACACACCCACACACACACACACACACACACACTGCATCATTCCTCTGTCTACCTGAGCCTCAGTGCATAGCTGCATGTCCTCCACCCTCTGACGGTAGCTCTCAAACTCTGCCAGCGCCTGTCTCTTCATCCTCTCGTGGAGCTCCATGGACTCCTCCAGAGACTGGATCCGCCTCTTCAGGTCGATCTCATCGCTGATCTTGCTCTTGTACTGTTGATTGAACAATGGAAAGTATTTGAAATCCTCATGTGATGAGATGCAAAGCGCACATAAAATCATAGGATGCATGTGCGGGATTGTGTAATCCGAAAGGCAGTGAGGAGTTAGCGGATATGTTCAATGTTGCAATGGGAAAAAAAACTTAAAAATTCCACCAGATTTCGTTGACATCTATGAACATTTTTCATGTAATCTGCTGATGCATAAGCCACAGTAACAAACATGACAGAAAATATATATCATAATAATACGGCCTCCTGGGCGAGAGTAAATAAACAACGTGTATTTCTGAATTAGATTGTGTAACAGACATAGACTTTAGATTTGGCGGTGATTTAGCTCATTATGAGAGACTTTGTGTAAAAGTATAGCATGTAAATGTCTGTATGTGTGTGTTCAGCTGTTCATGGTTGGTCACATTGCTGTCAGGGAAGCAACTAATTCCCACAAGGAGAGATGACACATAGATGTAAATAATTAATATTCAGCAGATTGAATATTGATGAGTTCGTTTTGGATGTGATCTGGGCTCTCCAGCTCTCCGGCTGCCATGCGATAGCGTGCAGCTGCCGTGCACAGAAATACTGTAGTTTAGTGAGCTAAAGATGACTGTAAGTTATACAGCAATACCGTCTCATCTTCACTGACTGACCTGAATGTGACCGCGTTTCTAAAGAGCCCCGCCGGCTGTTGAAATACTGAAAGTCTTGAATCAATAGTCAAAAAGTAATCACAGCCCACGTATACAACAGAGTAGAAACTCTTGCTCCACTAGTCCATCTATTTAACAAAAACAAGTTATCAATAACTAATGACTTGTCAATCATTCTAAAAGTAATACTGTAATATGCATTTACTTTTCCCCAGCAGGAAGCAGTGACTGATTACATTACTTATCTAACTTAATGTTCATTTATTATGATGTACTTGTTCCATTATTATGCTACTTTATACTTCTACAACATTTCAGAGGCACATATTGTACTTTTTACTACATTTATTGATGAATTTAATCACAAGCTCCACCCTCACCAACATGAATCTTTCAATGATCATATGTTAATGATAATAAAATTAAAATGATTGTCATTATCATCATTATTATTAGTTTTATAAATTGTAATAATAATAATAATAATATACATTGTTTTCCAAAATGGGCCATATTGCATAATGAGTACTTTTACTTTTGGTGCTGTATATTTTGATGATAATACTTTTGTACTTTTACGAACATTTTCTTACTAAATGTTCAGAAAACCAAACATCTTTGGTACCCTGTGTCCTTCTTACATCTAAACTGAACATCAACATGGAGGACATGTCTAATCAACATAGGACAGATGGCATAACTCAGACAACATCGACTTCATTCAAAAGTAGGATGTCAGTGTCTAATTAATTACATCAAACGTAAAGACCTGTAGTATCTTCTCCCTGGTCTCTGACAGAATCTGCTGCACCTCCTCTTCGTGGGCCTCCTTCAGAGTGGCGATGGCCGCCTCGTGTTCGTCGTTTTTTGTGTTCAGTGCATAGATAACCTGCAACAGAGAGGAGAGAAACCTATTAGCTGTCAGACATATTCATAATCAGGAGTTATTACGGCATTAAAAACCGGTGGGAGACGAACTGCACCTCTTCACAGCTCGGGTTCAACCAGCACGGACTGTGCTGAGACTGCTGTGTTCGAGATGTGTTGTTTAAAAATGAGAGTGGAGTCTACAAATAAAACAGTGGAACATCACAGCAGGAGGTAAAGTGGGGAAATATGAAGACGACAGGAAGGTTGACGTCAATGCTAACACTGGATATCTTTAAATGTATTCTGTGATGGAGAGAAAAGACAACCATCATAATCAATTCTACTTGTGTGCAATACTTGGTGCTCAGGTTAGGATTTAGAATACGCACTGTAATAGATTTAAAATACTTCGAGGGTACTTAATATATGGCGACACTTTTGCAAAGATGTACATCATTTCAACCCGCCCTCACTCCCACCTTGGTCAACGCCCCTCGATGGCACTCTTCAGTATCTGTATGAGAAGCATGCAGATTTAAACTAACTCCAATACAAACCCATCCGCTTCTTTATTAAGCGGTCAGAGCAACTAAGGGCGTGGAGGTTGGATGGGTCAAGCAAACACAGGACTTTCACAGAGGAGACCGTCGTATCCTGTGAGAAACAAAGTCAGCATTGACTTTTTCACCGTAGTTTTGTTGCATTACTTCTGTAGTTTACCAAATGCCTTACAAATGTATTTTCCTAAACCTGTGTAAGTAATCCTAAAAACTGAGTAAATCTACGTTGGAAGTTCATTTTGAGAAAAGAGACCGTATGTATGCATGTCATTTAAAAGGGCAAAAACTGACATTTCCACAATCGATGCTAGAGCGTCACAGTCTGAAGCCTCGTAGGGCTCCTGACCAAGTGACAGTATTTGACGAGTTGCAGTGAGAATGTGTTAATAGTTTCATTGTCGTTGCCCAACGGCATTTCTTCCCACAAGTTGCAGCAATCATTTACAATTTACAATTATGTTCCTCTTTTCCAAATCAGCGTAGATTAGCTAATCAGCTGAGAAATGCAAATCAGTGGCGTATGAGAAGTAAATAAGCTGTGGTCTACAGGCTAGCTGGTACACAGCTGCATAGAGCGGACGCTATTAAAACCTGGACGTTTCCACTATTGGCTCGGAAGCGCCACTGCTGCTCCCTCCACAGTTATAAATTAGAGATCGGTCGATGCCTCGTATTGCTGGGGATAAAAATAACACAAGCAAACTGTTGTGCATGAGGTTGACCTTTAAATCCGTCCCAAAAATACATGCAGCCATCCAGCGAGGCGAAATCTGACAGCACAGTGATCCCCTGCTCACAGGCAGAGAGCAAGAGAGAGATCGGGGACAGAAATGGGTTTTTACATTTCCTCATGAAAAAACCATGAGAGACTCTTCCCCACTGCTTCTCTCTCCCTGCCGTGAAAAATGGAGCGATGTGTCGCCCCTTTGAAAAACCAAGTCAACGATTCGGCACATTGAACTGTGGGAATGCCTTTGTTTACTCTGGACCAAAGTCCGTCAACAGATTTAGTTGAAAGGGGGGTGCAGAGAGAAAAAAGGAGGGCAAAGGCTCTCTTTGAAACAATGACATCCACTTTTTATGCCTCGCCGGGAGATGAAAGGATTTAGTTTGACAGGTGCTGGTGTTGTTTTGTTGTTGTTTTAATTCCTGTGTGTTTATTCCCTCCACACACTGCTGACAGCCACAGAGCTTTACTCAATAAGAGAAGAAACTAAAGACACAGTATAATCAAGAGGTACTCAGCCATGGGAGTTATTCACTGTGCTATTTGAATGTACTAACCTCTTAATGTGAATATCATCATCCTCTTTTGTGCCTGTATGATGAATATGAAATGCATTCTTTTTTAAGTTTCATCGTTTTTTATATATTTTACTTTTACTTCAAGCCTAATGTGTTTTGCATATATATACTGTCTATAAAATACACATTTTGACCTTTATGATACAGCTAAAGAAGATGTTTAAGAATCAATAAGGTTATTAATATTCATCCAAAAGGGGGGCAATATTTGAGAGAAACTAATAAGGATTCATCCTTTTGGGAACATGAATGCAAAATGTCATGTTAATCCATCCAATAATTATTTTAATATTCTAGTCTGGACAAAATCAGTGGCCAGACAGACGTGTAAGGAGATAAAAATGGAAGCAGTAAAGGGAAGTACTTTATTCATATTGGCTAAAATCACAAGCTTGTTCCACAGGGTTTCGCAATCTGTCCCGTCATTTGGACCGAACTGCAAGGAGCCAAATAAAGCTGAGAAAATTTGGTTTACTCCAAAATTAAACATCTTTTCCGCCACACCTCTAAATTATTCAGTCCCCTCAGTCTCTCATCAGCTTAGGAAGGGAATGGAGCAGACGTAACAGTTAGAGGAGCTAAAATCTCCATAACATCCCGAGAGTCATGGGCACACTTCTGCACACGACGTGCACTAATCATAATGCTGTGGGGTCCGCTGATACACACACACACACACACACACACAACATAACAAACACACACAATACATGCACTTACATGTATACACATACACGAGCAGAGACTGTCAAGATCCTCATGAACCAATACACCCGCGTCGAAACACATCAGCGTATTGTGCCCGACAAATGGTCAGAGAGACGAGGAGGCAGTGTGTGTGTGTGTGTGTGTGTGTGCGTGTCTTTGTATGTGTCAAGGAAAAAGACAATGGCTGCCTGAGAGAGAAAGGCTGCCAATATTGTCATCATTGTCATCATGAGGGATTAGCAGATGTTGGATCTTGCCGGCAACATGCAAAAAGCAGATATTATTAAGCGGGACTGCAGATATCAGACAGTAATTGGGGTAAATATTCACAATATTTAAAATGTAACCGTATTAATGGGATAAATTTAGATGAATGTATGATGATGTAGTTTAAATGATAAAGAACAACATCCTGAATACATAAGCATATATATAGTCTGTATAAAACTAGTCCACCATCCTGACTGTGGGGGCTTTGTGAGTAGTACAATGCACACTATTTAGGGGACTTTCTTAGCTTGAACTGATCCTCTCAGGCGGTGCTCCCTCCCAGACTAGGCGCTTGTTAAGGCAGTACCACAGCCATAAAGCAGGTCCTGCCTTAAGGCGGAATTATCTTTGCCGAGGTGTGTTCAGCTTACGATTCAACCCTTTGTCACAACACCGGATGTCTGTATCATGCAGTTTTGTGCTATGTACATTACATTCATTGCACAGGAAGGGCTGTGAGAAAGTTAGCAATTTGTAAGACTCTAGATTGTAAAAGTCATCCATCGCTGTACGTAAAGTACAACAACACCTTAATGGAGAGGCACCATTTTGCCTTAGATATGCATGATTCCAAGCTGTAAACACACCTTATGACCAACATCCAATACTCGCTCTTCTTTAACTTCGTCTCCACCAACTCCCGAGGTAAACATGTGGCTCTGAGACGGATAAATCCTCCGCACTGCTCAGCAGCTAGTTGCTAACTTTGTCAGTGGTTTCGTCAGAGCTTGCTTGCCGAGGCTGAAAAATGAGGCGTCAGAGAGCTGCGAGAGGCTGAACCAAACATTAAAGTCGTGGACTGTAGAAACCAATGATGCCTGCTATGAACAGACTGGGATCACAATGCCATCATGAAGATGAAAGACTGAATGTTTGGGTTGAGCACCATGGTAGATGGCAAATTCTTGTTTTTTTTTTTCTTTGCATATATTACACCCTCTACATGCACATAAAACATGAAGTATTATATACATGCAGTAAGAATTTTAATTATTTATTCATTGTTTACATGCTTTTAAAGCAGCCAAAGTGCTATAGTCCGTTTTGATTACACTTTACAATGTCAGCTTCAAACACACGCTTCCTTTTACTTCCTTTTTGTGTGTGTGTGTGTGTGTGAGAGAGTGTGTGTGTGTGTGTGTGTGTGTGTGTGTGTGTGTGTGTGTGTGCATTTTTCTGAAGCGTGAAAGTGTGAGGAAAAACAGAGAGAGAGTGCGAGACAGACAGAGCGATCCTCTTCTCATCTCCTCGGGTCGATCGGCTTCCTGTCCTTGGAGGAGTTTGCATAAATGACAGCGATACCAGGCAGATCGATAAGGTGACAGCGAAATGCCACGAATTTCATCTGCCAGCTGGAAGAAAGTCACAGCTGAGAAACTAACTACGACTCTCACCAGGCGTGAGTCCCAGCTAGCTGCTGGAGGAAATGTGACTCTGCTGTCAAACAAAGGAAAAGCTGAAAAAAGATGTTTGTTTGTTTTTAAAAAGAACTTCCTTCTGCTCACTTTCTTGGCGTTATAGGATTGTCTCTGTACAAAGCAACTCTATAACCTTTATGAATATGTTCAAGAGATGTGAACTTTGTTTTACCTTTTTGGTTGTTTGGATACAGGACTTGTTAGTAAGTGTCAAATCATGAATATTCTGCATTGCACTCTTGACATTTGCTTCAGAAAGCAGGTTCAATGAACAAACAGTTACTGTAGCGTCAAGACAACACCAGACGATAAGAATATATCCACAAACAGACAGATACATTATCTACATAGAGATAGAAGTCAAACTGGGAAATACGGACGAACTGACTCAGCCGTTCATATCTCACTGCAAACTTGTTTTCTTATATCAAGTTAGAAACAACTAATTCAACCCGTTTTCAAAAGGAAGCATTTTGTATATATTTCCTAGAAATGAGTGTCTGTATCGGAAAAGATAACGAAGAAAGAACGATGCATGCAAAAACATGATGCTTAATCTAGTAAAATACTTAAAACAATTTGATGCACATTAGAAACAAGTTAAGATATACCTATATACCTATATGCATAGGCAGATTAATTCACTATTATTGAGGAAATACAATTTGAAAGGACTCAATCACAGACAAAAGCAAAGAGAGGAATTCATCTGACAACTTTTAACTCGTCACATTTCTATTGTTGGCTAATACAATGACCCACACTCCTCCAAACAAACACTAATAGTCACTCTCCCTGTGAATGCGTTGTAATCCCAGTTTGTCTATGCTTGGTTCACATAGCCGGTGCGGCCGTGTGTGGCCCGGCTAAACACTGTTAGCTCCGTCAGCGCTTGTTTGCACCGTTCGCGCTGTTAGCAACGTTAGCTGAGAGCCGCCGGCTCAGCACCTTTAATCTGAACAAAACACTAAATCTCTCCAGGACATTTCAACAATAACAGTGAGGGGTAGTCTGACAGTGGAGGTAGGTCATAACTTTTTAATTGGTAATAAAAGACAAGATTCTGAGGTGATCAAAGCATGACATGAAGCCGATTCTGATGACATGCCGTTTCATTTTCACTTCTCCAACACTCTCAAATCCTGTCACTCTAAATTACTTGTGTTCTATTTTTAGACTCTTGTTGTTGTTGCTTTTGCCTGCTGCCAGCTATACCTCTCACACCCAGACATGGCCAATATTTTTGCAAGATACAGCTTTATGGTTTTGTATTTTTATGATTTGTTGCTACCTGTCCGAAAATGGAATAAAAAAGGGGGATTCATACTGAGCGAGATGTCTCTCTGAGGGCAGATTGTAACGTTATTTACTGTATACTTACAATCTGGAGTATTTATTCCTTTTGTAGCAGACATCTCTAAAAAAACTAAAATGTCTATGACACAATCTGAACTAACAAACTTTGTCCAGAGACTATCCTCAGGAACCTATGGGTCACTAAGTGGTCCGTGCCTGGACGAACTCAAGATGGGACCCGGGGTCACTAATGGCACTGAAACAGTTAAGGCTGGCCTTACAGTGTTTAATGACCCCACCTTTATGGTTACGAGCATCTACATTCCTGAGGACACAGAGATGAGGCTTAAAGAGACTATGTGAGTAACTAGTATTAATTGGGCAGAATAAGGTTGAATTAAATAACCAAGACAGTTGATATGGGTGGGAGTGGTTTGCCGCCATGACAGTGCACCCCCTTTCTCAAGAAGACATCAGACGACACTTCTCTCTGTCCTCTTCTACACTGCACTTCGACAAATTTGAATTATTTATAATTGTTACATATCTTGATATTAATGAATTATTATTTATTAAATCTGCTACCAGCAACAATGCCACACTTTAGTTCCAAATAACTGCAGTAACAAACAACAATACAAGTCTCGTCCCATTCCAAGGGAGATGTGGAGTGGTTTGTTTACGGCGGGACTGCAATCCAAAGCCGCTACAAAATGCAACATCAAAAAAAACAAGCATTTATGAAATTATGATTGACTGAAATTAAATTTTGTATATATACACATGATCTAATAAGAATTTATACCAATGTAGTGGTAAGTAACAAACAATAAACAGTACTTTTTCCTTAAAAGAATTTTCTTTTTTACTTACATAAAATAATTAGGCAAAACACATATAGGCTGTTCATCTTGAGGCCTTGAGAAACCTGAACAGCAATTGGGGATGAAAGCAAACCCAATTATTTCATGAGTAGAGTAATAAGTAATAATATGAGCACCAACAGAGAAAGTAAACAGTACAAATCCATTCATCTTTGATAAAAGTTACACTAAATCAAATGTAGTTTGCTCAGACTCCAATGTGCTGCCTATATGTCTTTGAACTGGCAGGATGAAAGCTACCAAAATTAAGTTCATTAACAAAACTAAATGCAGGACTTTGCAACAAAGGGACCCAGAAAAGTGCGTGCACTAGATTGCAGACCAAAGAAGAAAAACAAAAAAACTTCAGCTGGAATGCAAAAATGAAAGCAGGTGCCTGATGATGTTCCTCCAGACTGGCGTCATCGGAGTTACACAGGATCAAAAGAGAGAAATAAAAGACGCTGGTGCTCTGAGGTTGTTCAGCCTTGTTTCTGTGAAGGATCTAATGACTCCCAACGAACTCAGACTGGCAGCAATCTCCTCTTATTTCACTCTCACAGGCCTGAGCACACACACACACACACACACACACACACACACACACACACACACAC
>NW_022280055.1:4047012-4059901 GCF_004355925.1 Anarrhichthys ocellatus | reverse complement strand
CACACACACACACACACACACACACACACACACACACACACACACACCTCGCTCATCTCTCCGCTGGAGTCTCTCCGTCCACTGATGAGACTTTGATGATATTGTCGATGTCTAATGACGACCATTTCGCCACCTTAACACTAGACGGTAGTCATTTTCCACGCTGTGGCGGTGGAGCTTTGTCTTGTGAGTGCAGTGGGAGTGATGAAGAATGGACTGAGTGCTGACTGCAAGGACTGTAATGTAGATGGAAGACTGGCTGCCACCGGATATATAACAAAGACGTAGTGGGGGAAGGTCATGAGGAGATTGAAAACCACTCTGGTTTATGTGAGACAACAGGCAGCAGCTAGTTAGCTTTCAGTAGCTTAGCATAAGGGCTTTGGGGTTATGTGTCTTGATCAAGGACACGTCGACATGGACTAGTGGAGCCGGGGATCGAACCGCCGATCCTCTGATTAAAGGACGACCCTGCTGAGCCACAGCCGCCCATAACATTTAACAAAAGATATAACATCATCACTGAGATTCAGAATTGTCGCTGATCTTTTGTAACTTTTCCCCCCTATTACCAAACCGTGTGCTAAGCTAACCGTCAAAACAGAGCGCTATGAGGGAGGTGCTGATCTTCTCATCCCAGAAAACAAATATGTGTACAAACAAAATAACATAGAACTTAGTTTTTCCCTGAGAGACCAGGAATTTAACTTTTATTTTTTTTTATTTGACTGAAATACAGTTTGGCATGCATTCCTGCAGTCGGTCGGCATCAAACACTGACATGCAGCGCATTATACAAATTACAATTTCACATTTCCTAAGCAAGTTGCAAAGCAGAGGCCGATTTCAAAAGTAAAGCCTTGCAGATGTGAACAACTGTTTTTTGTTAGCAGTGTATCGATTTCTGCCCTCTTGGGGATGAGACTGTTAACCTCGTGGAAGCAGGGCAACGGGGAGGTGCAGCATATAATTGCTGCAACAACTATCGATGTGTCATTTCACCGGCAGAGCCCTGCTGGAGTAGGAGCTGCTGCAGAGGGTAGTTAGTGGAAAACTGGTTCAGCGATCAATTAGCCTCATCATTGCTGCTGCATACCAAATTATTGTTCCGTTGACAGGAAGCCAGCCAGGTTTTCTCCCTTTCCCTAGCTCCATCTTTCTCTCTCTTGACCCCTTAACCACTGGATTTAAAGCGACAGTCCTGACTAAAGAAATCCTTACCTCATTATTAATTCTTCTGCTTAGTTATTAACATTGCCTCCTTATACTCATTAGCTTTAAATCATTCTCTAATTGGATATTGAATTTCTAATTTTGAGCAGCGACGAATGTGGTAACAGAAATATCTGGTTTCATGGATTCTTATTCTTGGTTCTAGACTGTTGCACTAAGTAGATTGTTTTTTTTTACCTTCTATGTTTAAACCAAGGTCTACAAGGCAGATGTGTATGTTACACAGACTGGCCTCAAACCATTTGTAAATCAGGTAATGTTTACAAGTCCTCTTGTTGTGTATTGAAAATGACACATTTGTGTTCTTTAACAAGACCCATGTGCTGCGTTTACTCTCCCTTTATGGCCGTATTTTTATTGTTCATCCCGTCACCGATGTTTGTGTCTTTCATTTGTCCAGCTCCTCTTTTCCGACCCGTTCTCATTGTTACTCCAATCTAAAGACTACGTGGATTTTACATTATCTGACAAAACTGACAATGGCCTTGTAGGGCTGGGTATCAGTACTTCTTACTTTTAAGGTATCGACCCAAATAACCAAGCAGTACTGAATCTTTTCCAGTCAAACGCTACAGGTATTTGATGCTTGGTACCCAGACCTAGAAAGAGAAAGGACTATTCGTTTGATCGCGTCTCCTCCATTTGCGAAACTCCTGTAAGATGGTTGAGGTTAGGCATTGTTACCATGCACACACTACCTATTTACAGTTTTGCTTGCTGCTAAGAACAGCAATGGTTCTTTGATTTAATGTGACGGGTGATTGGCCCACTGCCACAGCAGCTACAACCCCATACAGTCCGTGGTTTGGTGAAGTCGAGCGCGGTGTGTTTGACGGACTTGGCAGTTCAAAGTGCAGATGGTGGCATCTCTGCACCAAAAAACAATGCCGTGGTGGTGGCAGTTTACACAACTGAATGCTTCCATTCACATGATGGGTATCAAATGAAGTAGGACAAAAGGCCATCAAACAAAGTACGCGATTGGGATCAGTTTCACTTTAAGGGGACTGGTATTGGTATCATGTTTTTTTAAACGATACCCAGCCCTTGTCCTTTCTAGAGTCATCCAGAATGGATAACATGTCATACGATTGATTACTTTACAGACAAGTTATGCCCATAATAGTACCCATAAACATTATTTGTGCATACTATTAGCCAACATCATGATAAATAACCCTTTTAAAAGGGAATAAGATTAACAATTGCAGATTAAAACCAATATTGGTATCTAGCTTCCTCATCTGTAATGGGCTGCATCATCATTGCACCTTCCCCCACCACCATCTCAAAGTTTTTACATTTCTAAGTAAAATATGCACACCGAGGCAGCCTGCCATCTCATTTCCACAGCCTCAATATTATGCGTTTACTGGGAGTGAATTTAACGAAGCGGAGAGACAGATAGGAGACCTAATTACTTTAATTATAATATGTGGCTGTGATCTGCTAAACTGTAAGGTGCACCTTAATCCGTCAGCTAATTATGGGATGTTCCGTAGCGGTGTAAGTGGTGGTGCAGTTGAGCCGATTTGAAAGTTTGGCATTAATTAAATTCAGGATCTGTGATCAGTGGATCAGCTCTTTTAGCATTTTACCAAATAAACTGCATTAGCGTCCCGTGTTAAATGAAGAATCCTGAGAAAACAAAGTCGTGCCTTGCTCGTTAGAGTCTGTTCTGTCAACTGAGGAGAGCAGGAAAAAAAATGAAACACGGCTCGCTTCAGACTATACATGCTTTTTGGTTTGTTTTTTGGGAAAGAGTTGAATGCAAATGCCTTGCACAGCTTTGGAACGCTGTTGAACAAATCAAGAGGCCACTCACCACCGGTTCTGAGACGATAACATTTGGATGACACAGGCTTTGGTCTTTGCCTACCCCATGTGAATATTAACTTATATAAACTGTGAGAAATAAAATGTAAAGCATAGAATAAGGCCTCCAGAAAAATATGTAAATTGTAAATTGACACCACAACATAAGAGCCTCAGGAACAGAAAGTGCACTGCCTCACACTGTTCCAAGAAAAAGATACATAGTGCATTACATTTTTTGGGATATGGATGCTCGGGTTACAACATTTTCCCAATACTCCAAGAAAAAAGAGATTAAGTGAGACGTCGCAGGTGCAAAAGTGGGCAATAAAAGCTTCACACTACCGGATGTAAGAGTGCCTCTGACTTCCCAAAAAGTGTCCGGCGTGATTGTCGAAAAACAATCACTGTGACATCAACATTTGGCAAGAGAAAGTCTTTTGTTAGAATGAGATATACACTTAATAAATGATAATCCTTTTTGCACAAAGACAGCATGTAGAGCTATTACTGAAACATTTAGCAGTTTACCCCCCACAGAGGAGATGAAAAGGCTCGTCACAGATCAGGCAGAATATCAGATCATATGAGCAGAGTGAGTCCTATTAAACCAATTAAAATTTTACTTTTAAGTATCACATTTGTTGTGATGGGGAAGATAATATTCCAGTTTATTTACTCAGTGCCTTTTTTATGCCCTGTGCAGACAGCAGGGACAAGAGTAATGAGCGCTCTTTTCAACAGCAGCGGTTTTCACATTGTACTTGTACTGGCTTAGTTTAGAGTGATGCATTACTGAATGAGCATGTTTGTATTTTACGCCGGACCAGACAAGCCGAGACGTCTGCATCTTGTTTTTAGACAGCTCAGAAATAAGCTCACAGGTTGGGTAGTGCAGTTCTCCTGTCACTTGAGGTGTTCTGCATGTGAACCTACGTCATGCATATGCATTAAGAGGATCACGCAGGTAGCAGTAGATCCAGGAGAAGACATCGACCCAACGAGACAAATCCTCCACAGGTTCTTAGGTGGAAAATCCACCACTTCCAAAAAGAAACCGGCACAAATGTATTGAAGGCAGCTTGTCGAGGAAATCTGGGCCACAGTGCATGATGCTATCAAAGAAACACTGAAAGCAGGTGGCATAACATATGTTGTGCAAAAATCTAAAGTTCGGCCGGTGGAGTATTTTTGGTTTACCAAGCTGTTGGAAAAGAAAGCCATAGTTCTGCCCTCTGGTTGGATATTTCTAGTTGTTCTGGTCATTGCACATGTAACTTAAACGCATATGGCTTCTGAAGTCTGTGTGTGTGTGTTGTTTCTTTATTATGTAATCTAAAGAGATGTCTCTAATTGAATAATAAGCACCATCTGGAGCCATTCGCTTACTGTAAGTTCTGAGTGCATTGCATTGTTCTTTCTACTTCTTTAACACACACACACACACACACACACACACACACACACACACACAAAAACACGGAATTATGCTTCTGTTGCATAACACCAGAATTACGGAAAAATAAATTTAAAGTTAAAAAGTTGTAAAATCATATTTCTGTGCAAAATTAGCACAAAGTCAAACACTCCATCACACCGTGGAATAGAGCAGCCAAAAAAAGGAGAGAGGTCAGCTGATCAGGATGCCTCTTGGACCGCTCCTTTTAGAGGTTTTCCTAACACGTCCAACTGGTAAGAGGCCCAGGCTAGACCCAAAACATCCTTCATATGATACATCTGGTCTATTCTGAACACGCCTAGGGGTTCCCCAGGAAGAGCTGGAAACTGTTGCTGGGGAGAAAGATGTCCTGAATGCGCTGCTTAGCCTGCTGCACCACTGAAGGTGGACGATAATGGACGAATGGATGAACACACACACACACACACACAAACAGACAAAGTAGCACAAGGCCTATCTGTGGTTGGTGTAGTGATGTAATATTTTTATAATAACTCAGCTTTCAATGATCAGAAAACACAGAAATCTGCACATTATTGCTGGTACAGCAGCTATGGCCAGTATTCATATACTGACAGGTATAATAATAGTAATTAGGTTTGAAAAAGAAAGCCACTTGATGCTGGGATTTAAGCAGAAATCAAAGTCCAGAGCCACAAACACATTTCAACCCTGAAGGTTTACTGCGGGCCATTCCGATTGCTCAATGTATATATTATTTAGTTCTTAGATACTCCTCACTGCAAGTTCACCACATCTAGCATGAGATCCACTGGAGCAGTAAAGCGAACCGATTTAACCCTTGTGTTGTCCTCCCGACTGCCATGCACCTGTGGTCCTCTGGGGTCAAAAATGACCCCAGGACAACACAAGGGTTAAAACACACAGTAACACAGTCATGGTGGTTCAAGGCAGGAAAGGGAAGGTTCGATGTCGAAGGAGAGCGTTAGAGCCAAGAAGAACAAAGTCGGCATCTTATCTAGCTTTCAGATCTCAACGATACAATTGGGATGCAACCCAGCTGCTGTCAGTGGCCCTGTGTGCGAGTGTGTGTGTGTGTGTGTGTGTGTGTGTGTGTGTGTGTGTGCGTGCGCATGTGTGTGTGCGTGTGTTGCAGAGACCCTGAGTTGATTATAGCCCACCTTCTGTCTACTTTCATCTGCCCATAGGTCTTGGCTGTGTCAGGCTACAACAGCTCTTTGTTCAGGTTTTATTAAGGTGGAATGAGGAGTTCATCCCACTCAGTCTCTCTTTCTCTCTCAGGATTTAGTTTACTGTTGAAGGTAGCTGAAAAAACAACAACTATCAGCTTTACTTCCTTTCTCACATCTTCATTCACCCTTTGTTACCCAAGACAGTGCTGAAAGAAAAGATGTACTTTTTAGTACAAATGCAGTAGTTTCTAATTTTGTTAAGCGTTAAAAAAACATTGTGGAGCGTCATGTGGAGGACTAGAGTTTGTGTCCTGTCACAGACCTGCAAATACTGTCCACCTTTTTAACCATAACAATGATATTTCCTAACCAAGTGTTATGTTGCCTAACCCTAACCATACCCATAACTTATTTGCCATAATCGTTTCTCAACCTAAAACAAAACTGTAGCTGCCATGCGCAGGTGTTGTAGAATGTGACAAATTTAAAAAACGTTGGCATTGGCATCATCCAATATCTACGTTCATGTCTGGGGAAACAGCTTTATCTCTTGCCTTTCTGTTCTGCCTTCTCAGATCCGAGAAGCCACTTGAAGGAATAAAATGCACGATCAGCATCACTCTGCGATGAGATGGATGTGCTGTGTGTAATAAAGTTAAAGCTGCGACATGATGTGTGACCACGAGTAGAATATTACCGTCCGTATTTTACTGTCTTTGAAGGAGCACCACAATAAATCCTACCCTGACCTTGACAGTCGTCGGGTGTAGACAGCCACCACATTATAAAACTTTCTGTTAATAAAAAATAAGTTACTGCTTCTTAAAGTTCTTGACATCAGCACAACTGTTATTATGCTGTTCTGCATCTGCAGCTGTTCTTCCAGCAGAAACAGCATCAAACAGATGAAACACTCAGCTGATGGCCTGCAGCCAGACACCGGGTCCACTTGGTTATGATTTATTGCTTTATTTCCCATCCAGTTCTGTCCATCTGATCTGCTGGCTCACTTCCATCTCGTTATTTTTCTGACCGATCAAACCGGATCGACTCACAGTTCAATTACAACAGGAAATGTGAAAGGCTGCTCTTCATCGTGAAAGAAATCATCAGTTTACCAAATTCGGTCGGTACTCCTCGGTGTACCTGAGGGTTTATAAAATAAAACTACTTGGTAAAGTTCTGTAAAAGATCGTGGTGGGTTAAAATAATTACGGTTGTTACATAACTTCGGTTACGTTCACGTTGACTTGGGTTTTACACAGGACACAAACAGGGGTCTCCTGGGTGAGAGTCCTCGTTTGTTACATCCGTACACCATTGTGATCGGATATACTTTGCGGTTAAAGGAGCGTCTGTAAAACGGTGGATGATCACATTTAATTTCCTCTAAATTATTCAAAATAAAAGTACCAATGATTTATATCTACATGGAAGAACAGCCGCGAACAAAGCTCCACTAATTCGGGGATAAACACATTTTTCTATAAATTCTTCTCAATAAAAATCATATTTGATGCCTTGGGACTAAAACCGAGCCGTTTGTACTGGCTAACAAATTGTCAAGTGGAATGGATCAAACTAGCTGATTTTATTCAAATACAACAAAACGGCATACTGTAAACCAGGGGACCAATGCAAGAGCCGACAACCATGAACCTGCAGTATACGGCTGCACAGCAGGTAGCTGACAACATTTATCAGGTCTGATTAATGTAGCGCAAAAGGGGGACGAATGTAGACACCAACATCCTCGTGAATTTACCCTTCTGGTGCTTTACTGCTGCTTCCATTTATTTGACATCAGTCTGTTCGGAGTGATTTCACAACTGACTCCTTCTGTGTGTGTCCATCCATAGGAGAGCGAAGCAGGACGGGATGGGTATGAACAGGCAACAGGATTAAATAAGAGGAGAGAGTCTCTCTCTCTCTCTCTCTCTCTCTCTAAACACCCTGATCGGATTTGTGAATGTGTGTGCGTGTGTGTGAGTTTCCGAGAGAGAGAGTGCATTTGAATCATAGACAACACAACCCTGCGCTGGACAAGCAGAATGTAGTAGAAGCTTAACTGCCTCACAACGACAGCGTGATTGACTGCTGAAGCGTGGCTTTTCGAAACTGCACCGAGGTTGTCGACAGACTGGACATGGGACCGGCAGCTGTTAGAGGAATAATTCCATTTTTATTTTGGTACCAAATGTAGTGGATTGCGCTGTGCTAGTGACATAGATGCATGGGCCTTAGCCTGGGCAGTTCGTCTTGTGGTCCAGTCATCTCCCAGCAGACCCACAGCCCGTCAGACAACAATAAACAGCAGCACATGGCGCTTGATACACACATTTGTAACTCTAAGAAACAGCATGTGACATGTTCGCAGCTGTAATTGCATTTATTACATGTGCACTTGTAAATTAACTGCCTTAATCTCTATTTGAGTGGTGTGTACAGTCACAAGAGGGATTTAAATACAGAGCTACAGAGGATTGTGGCTCCACACACACACCTCCCTTGTTGCTAAAACTAGCATTATTTGATGGATGGATGATATTATTGGTTGAAATCGGTTGGAACTAGCTTACGTATCTATCTTATCTTGTTTTACAGGGGGAAAGATGATAGAGATTTAATTTAAATCATCTTGAATGTAAATTTAGAGGACAGCCATGTGTATTTTTTCAATGAAAAAAGCCAATTCAGGAGTGAAGAGCCACGAGAACGCACACAAACAAAGTGAGGAAGCGGGTTTTCAGCCGGAGCTATTCTGTCTCCCGTCATCAATTGCACCACTACACACACTCAACTCGGAGAAGATGAGAGAATCTGGACCACTTTTGCCGGATTTATAGCATCAGGGCCCCCGCTGCCCTCCATCCGCCATCACATCAAAGAGCTCGTCCTCCACCTGCACTGAAAACAGCTCTGCAACATCCCGTGCAGGTACTACCACACCCTCGTGTTTTCTTGATTAGGCTAAAGCCGACTGAACACCTCAAATGGATTTTCCTTCGGAATCCGAGATACCAAGAAGCAGACGGAGAGGGTCTTACTGGTCTCTGTGCAATTGCACGGTCTTGCCAAGACGCCATGTACCGCCGCGTATTCAGCCCAAAGATCAACAGCAGGAAATAATCCCCAGGATTTAAGGCTCTCCTGCCCGATTTCTCACCATGTTTGGGAATCTAGCAAATTAAATATTGCTAAATTGTATTGTGTAACATTAGCACTTTCGGAGGGAAAAATAAGTTACGAAATATGTTACGGGGAAAGACAACACCCAGTCCAGTGCTGCAGGTTAATTGCTCAGTAAGAACAAGCTTCTTTGATGGCCCTTTCTTTGAGAATATGCTGTTTTCACATTCTCCCCATAATCACACATCACTGTAATACACATTCACTTATAGTTGCTGTGAAGAGATTTCTGTACCTTTATTCTCTGCTATAATCACTACATCTGTGAACAAATACCTGCTTTGCTGCTCTCTGGCTGATAGAACACAGCAGTCACTCTACTTAAAGCAAAGCCATGAATGCTTTCACATCCGGCAGCTGGAAGTCGACCAATCAGCACATTATGGTGCTTGGAGGAGCAGTGAAGTTATTTTTATACCTTGAACTGAGCATTTGTGTTTTCCATTTGTGGGCCAGACGGCCGCTAGATAGATGTGGTCTCCATCCGATGATAATGATTCAGAGCAAAGCAAATATGCTAATCCATCCAGTGGTGTAATGTAACTAAGTACATTTACGTAAGTGCTTTACGTAATTCAATTATATTGCTGAGCCCTATGAATACTCTTACTTTTAGTAGTAAAAGTACTTTTAGTAAACGTTACCGATAGTACCTACATGCAGTACGTTTACTTAAGTAGGGTAGTATTTCCACGGTAAATTTCCAAAGTAAATTATCTAAATACTTCAACCACTGGCCACCAGACCAAACGGAACAGGAGAATGTTTGAGAGTTGGTTTAAATCAGCAGCAGGCACTGAGATATTGCGTGTGTCCAGTTAGAAGAGTGACGAGCAACGAGCAGCACACACAGACACAAAGAACGCAGTAAGCTACACCTACTCCTGCTCGATAAAGCTTATTGTTCTTTGCCGATAAGGCGACAAATCCCACATAGGCTACCCCTCACCACAGTAAAGAATTGTTAACGATAAGCTGTGACAAGTTGACAACGTCAGTGGTAAAGTGACAACATGCAGTTGTGTGCATGTACATTTGCCGTTATCCTGTCACGGTTTCAAACACGATGGAACTCCCACTTCAGCACTCAAAACGAGGCGTGGCTGCGCTGCCAGATCGCAGTTTGCACGATAAAAGATGATTTATAGACGGACAAGTCGATGATCCAGCAACCGCTGTCCTTCAGCCACATGAAAACAGAAACTTTAAACACAGACACATGTATTTTTTGAATAACCATTTGCTCTTTGGAGCTGCAGCACCTCCCTCGCTGCATTTTTAGGGAGACAAATCCCCACTTTCATGTCATAAGCATTGCCTACATAAAAGGCGTCTACTCGTTTCAAAGTGATCCGACCTGCTTCGTGTTCTGCCAAGTCAGCAACCGGCTGCCCTATAGGTCTGAACTCCTGGCTCTGTAGTACAGCAGCAGCATTTAAAATGGGAAGAGGTAGAGGTAATATTTGAATTTCACCTGAATTTTAAAAGGCATGCATGACTTCTTGGAAAGTGGAAGTCAGCAAACTGCACACAGCATGGTTGTGATATGCAAACATGTCGTGTTAAATGTGGACTTAATAAAGAAGATGAGACATGTATACCTGTCCTGTGTATGTTGTTTTTTTGTTCTGTTTTTTGGTTCAGGTTTATCTGGATCTTTTGTTAGTTTAGTCAAAACGTTCAGTCCACAGTCAAACAACCTCGTTTTCTTCACCATTGTCTCTTTAACTGATGCGTGTGACGCACCAACACATTGGCTGGTTCCAGTTCTGACTGTATAGCAATATTTAAATATCACTAATGCAACAAATATTAAACATTTACTTATTTTAGGGGTGCACTTTTTACTCATTTCTGTCTGTATTCTAATACATATAAAAAATAATTAGTTGCCAATTTCTCCAAATGGCAACCATTACTGCTGAGCGCCGTGAAGGCAGGAGAGTATTGACTCATCATGTGCAAAGAACCGTTCCAAGGATTGCTCCTGACACCGGAGTATAAACTGGGAAGATGAGTCTGAATCTGGCATCTCAATTAGAGGAAATGGCTCACTGTGCTCTTCAATGGTGTGATAGGGTTGTGATAGTTTTGTTTTTACATAATATTCTCATCTAGTGCAGCTGTGAGCGTAGGAGAAGAAGTAGTAGAGCCCAACTACAAATTGGAAAAAAAGGACGATGGCATTATTATCTTGATTAAAAATCAATTAGCAGAAATATGGATTTTATTCCTCTGTGATTTCCTTTTTTTTAAAGCAAGTAAAGGACAAATGTGGGGAAACACTATTTCAAGGCCTTGTGGTTCATCGCCGTGTTCAACATGAAGCCATTTTCATATTATTTAGCTGACTCTCACTGGAAATAATCATATACATTTTGCCAAAATGCGCTACAGGAGGAAATGCCAAAGAATACAAAAAATTAATACAAACGGGGTGCAGAGGCAAGATCAATATATGCCTTACTATAAATAGTCAAATTAATGTAACCGTCAAACAGCTGCATGCCGTCTGACAGTGACGCTGTTGGTCCTCATAGATCACAATGACATTTCATCGGTGAGGTCACAACCTCGGCTTAATGGCTCCACACCGAGCCGAGTTAAAGGTGACACTCGGTGGGTGTACGGCGTACACTGAACACGCATAGTGATGAAATGGAGGCCACGTCAGCCTTTTGTGAGATTTAAAAACCTTTTACAGAGACACAGTGTCGAGCTGAGCGACGCTGACAGCCGGCCTGCTGTTTGGCAGTAGATTTAGTTTGTAGACGCCAAGTTTTACAGCTGAAATATTGATTCCAAGCAGGCAGGTAAGTGTGAGTGTCAACGTGGGAGTTTACGTCCCGGCATTGTGGTTCAATTGGCACTGAAGCAAACACCTTTGTGCCCGACTGAAATATCTCAACGACTATCTGACGTATCGCCGTGAAACATTGATGCTCCCCAGAGGATGAATCCTGAGGACTTCAGCGATCCTCTGACTTTTCCTGTTGCGCACCATGAGGTTCACGTTTTGTTGTTTTGAGTGAAAAAATCTTGACTTAACTATTGGGTGGATAGAGAGCTGAAGTGAGGATGACCATTGATTTGAATCCCTTTGGTCATCCATTCACTTTTTTCTAGTCATCTGGGCAGCATTTCAATTTGTGAAGTACTTTGCTTCATGACCAAATTAGAGATGCACCGATCCGACTTTTTCACCCTCATTAGTGAACAGTCCATTTGCAAATGTTTCCAGTTAGACTACGATATTGAACACTACACCTGCTTAAAACTAGCATGTTATCTCGGTACGGTTCGGGCCAACCTGGTGCGTCGATGCCAGAAAATAGGACGGAGGCGTATCCTGACGTGGTGCCACAACGCCACCGTTTCGTGAGGTCTCTTCAAAAAATAATTCCACGTTCATCACACGCTGACAGTTTGTTTCACACTTAAGTGTGCAAGAAGTATTTCAGTGATTCTTCGGGTGCTCGACCCCCAGCATGAGAGACAAAACTTTAACCTCTTACGGCACACCAGTCTGATGCTTTAGAATTGAAAGCCTTGAAAGGGCTCTTTCTCAAATTGAGGACCACCCTGTATTTTATGCCTCTCAACACACACACACACACACACACACACACACACACACACACACACACACTATAGCGCCTCATTACCCTGAAGTGTTTCAGATAACACCAACTGAGAATAACTCAAAAGTAATTTCTTCTCTCCCTGCTCTCCCTCCTCATCCCTTCCCAGCATTCCTCCTGTCTCAGCAGATATCAGAAGAGCAGGGAGAAGACAGATTTCTTACTTTTTGAAGAGAAAAAGTGACGCTCTAGGGAGGTCCATGTTGCAGCCGACAGGGTAGCAACGGGATGGAGGATGAGGAGGAGGGAGAAAGGGAGGAGGCCTATGGAGAGCTGTGCCGACATATCTCACTTTCTTTCTAGCCCAGTTTTTTCGACGTCTACGTATCTGATTCCCCTCACGCAGTCCCGCACACACACACACACACACACACACACACACACACACACACACACAC
>NW_022280055.1:4042826-4047002 GCF_004355925.1 Anarrhichthys ocellatus | reverse complement strand
CACACACACACACACACACACACACACACACACACACACACACACACACACACACACACACACACACACACACACACACACACACACACTGTAATCTAATTGGTTTGCGAGTCGGCCTTTTATGTTTCCCCCACGGTCCTCCCAGCATGCTGCAGTTGGCTGTGTGCTGCTTCCGTGAGGATTGGAAGAATAAGAAACGGTCTCCATCAGTGAGTTCATTTTGTTCTATTTCGGTTGAAAGTGAAGCTCGATCATCTGAATTCGGCCTCACTGCGACGACTAAAAATGATCCGCAACCGATGTGGTTAATAAAGCCACGAGAAAAAAATACTAATACTGATCCAGGATCCTGACCTAAAGCTGCATTCATTGTTTTTGAGGATGACAGGTAAGTTGTGAATACAACACTGACACATTATCAATATTGACGTGTCGGCAAACATTAGACACAGAGTGACATTAACATTTATTTATCGTGTGTCTGGGTACCTGATGAATGTAAGTCTAATAATTAATCCTGTTCAACAACAACTGTAACAAGGCTTTTTAGCTACTGAATGCCTCATTAACTTCACCAGCTAGTCGCTAACTTTATTACAGCTTTTTTTATCCTGAAACAACTGCCTGCTGCACACAAAGACAGGTGTTTGTGTGCCGGGTGGTCAACAGGATTATGGAGAAACTACTGGCTCAATCTTCATGAAACGATGTGGAAGGGGTAAAACAGGGCCAAGAAAGAACCCTCAAAGTTTTGTGGCGTATCTTAATCATGGGGCGGATACACAATTTATTTTTCACTTCATTAACGTTGCAAAAGCATTTGGCTTTAACTGAGGTTTGCACTCTCTGAGTGCCCTTGTATAGTTCTCTGTAGATTCGTCACTACAAGCGACACCTTTTGATAACACATACCAGACTCTGAGACAAGGATTTGAAAAGACTTATGTACAAATTCATGTGTTTGGAAAGCCGCAAGAGGCTTTTGCAGCTTGCCCCGATATACAGTATGTTGTTCCGTGCGAGTCTTGATTTCCTTGAATCTTTACGATGGAGGTAGCGAGTGGAAAGCAAGCACGACCCATAGCCCCACAATGGCCCCACATGAACGGGAAATACACCAGGTTGAAATAAACCAGAATCATCCTTTAAATATGTAATCAGCTTAACTGCATCAAAAGCAGAGCTTAAACCAAATCAAATTCTAAACAAAGAGAAATGACCACTCACACACTGTACATTGCCAAACTTGTAAGATCTTGTAAGGCTTTTGGGAATTTCAGTAGGAAGAGGTGAGACATTTTAACGAACCACAAATTCTGTTCCGCTTCTGCTATTAACTTTCAATCCAGCTCCGACAGGAGTTGATGGAGAAAACAGGACCCATAGAGTGAATACTGGACAGACACATGACTCAAAGTGAATGCTAATGTTGCATTGGGTCTGCTGAATGTGTAAACAGGCCGGTGTTTGCTGCCACCTCGAGAATGAGAACTTTATACGGCAATGAAATGTCAAGGATGTGCATTTTTCCAGGTTGTTTTGCCCTCCAGTGCACCAAGCAGATCAATTATTGTAGCTTTCAAGAAAAAAAGATACAGGCCGGACTGACAGGCCATCAGCTCCAAATATCAACAACGTCCACATCTGACTGGCCTGGCTCGCTTTGCACGAGCGGTCTGCTCCGTGAACCTCGCGGGCGTCTAATTAGCCTGCCGAAAGAATCGGAAAATGTAGCTTGAAGCAAGTGTTTTCTCTTTGTATTCCTATTCTGTTGCATTCAAAGATATCAGCGAAAGATCGCTCAGACCAAACAGCTCAGTGCAGCGTATAAATTCCCAGTTTAATAAGCTGCACGGAGCAGCAAAGGATCTCTGCTGCAGCCTTCGTTTCTTCATCCATAAAGGGAGAATGTGCGCGTGGTTTCTCTCCGCTAATTGCAGAACTGTGGCCCCATGCGTTCAGTGCACAGGCACAGAAGCTGAGAACGTTTGACTCGGAAGGCAACGCCGCACACACCAAGTCGTGCACGTATGTGTGTGTGTGTGTGTGTGGGAATAAGTATGTGTAACAGTTACAGCTAATGATGTTTCCTCTGCTGTCTGCCTTTGAAGCAGACGGCGCAAGACAGATGATGGAAAAGTAGACCGCATATAAACTGAATGTCCTGATTTTGTACATTTTACATTTCCTAGTAGAGATGATGATGATTATTTCCATTATGGATCAATATGTAGATATCTTTGGGGGGATTAATCAACTGATTAATTCTCTACTTAAAGTCTACTACATTTTAAATTATAAAACATATAAAAATAATATATACATGCAGAAGCACAAACGAAATATTTGTCATTTTTGCTGGTGAAATGAACGAAACAATAAATCAGTCATCAATATGTATTCAATTAATTGCCTAATAACCAAAGCATTGTATGCATGAATCTTTTTTTTTTTGCTGAGATTCAAACACAACTATGTAGTGAAAAGCTGGGCACTGTAGTTTTTAGCAAGCATTACTCAAACGGGAGTAAACTGTGCTTTTAATGGGGACTATTTTCAGCTGCGGATTAATCACATTTGGTGCCTTGGTGAGTATTTTCCGCAGCCAGATGCAATCTGTATAAACCACACAGAAAGAAACATGACACCCAGTGCAATGATGTGGCTAAATAACACGTCTTTTTGTTTTTACAGCTTTGAACTACAACAGAGGTCTACAGGGGAGAGAAACCATCTCAGGCGTCGGCTTCACAGGCTGCAGTGGCCAAACCAGTGCGATGCAAAAAGCACTACACATGTTCCTCTCTCACAGCATTACAAAGACAACAGGTGCATAATTAAAGCTGCATGAGAAGGAGCACCAGAAGGAATGCATTGCCCATTTAGTTTTTATTGCAACGCTCCAAGCTGCACTTTGCCTTTTCAGCGGGAGAAAAAGAAAAGCTCCTGCTATGCGACGGCAGCCTTAAGGATGTAATCACCGCACAAATTCTGTACATGCACAGCACAGGAGGCACTGCATCACGGACCGCTGTGGCTAACAACTCCTCCTCTACAGGCTGGCAGATAAAAATGCCACGGCTCCCGGAAAGAGGTGACAGGTGCCACAGCCAAGCCCAGATAAAACTGATGACGAGGCATTATCTTTCTTCCACTGAGCAGAGTGCGACCGAGCGCGCCGTCCTCTTCCTCTCCCCTGTGAGGGAAGACAGGGACGGTCGCAGCATTAAGGGGGAACCGTAGTTGGAGTAAAGGTGAAAAGAACTCACCAAGAAAACTGCAAATCATTGTGTGGTTATTATGGGGTTGTGACAACCGAAAAACAAAAACTCAGCTCTTTGTGATTAAAAATAAAATAATTATGAAGGTATTTAAATCTAAAGCAGCCAATTCCCCTCAGTGAGTTTAATCATCAATGAAAAAAAAGAAGCTGCAATCGTTAGACTAATAAGAAGCCTCCTTTGTTTTGTTGACACCGTGACCCCGTTAAGCTCCTGCTTCTAAACTCGACGTGTGGCCTTTGGCACATTTATTAAGCACTTACACAAATGACTTGCATTTGCATTTCGATGCCGTATCATCATTGTCTCAGCGCTGCATTCTTCGCCAGGTTTACATTGAAAAGAATAATGGATAACGGGAACGTTAACACTTCATAAAGAATAGACGCTCAAACCACAGAAAAGGAAACACCACTAAACTCGGTTGTGATGATTTAGAAATACAAACATTGCGGGCGGACGTCCAAGCTCTGCGTTAGCGCTGGTAACAGCGTTTCCATCGATTAAAACATGTTTAATCTCAGTGGGACTAGCTGTCAGTGTAGTCACTGTAAACACTGATTAATTAAATGAAGGACTTAAGCACAATTAAGAGATAACAAACGTCAGGGACAAGCACTGGGAGCATGGAGAGACTCAATAATAATATTGAACTTAGGGTTGGGCGATACCACAAAATTTGGTTTCAATTGATAACAACAGGGCAAAGGTCACAGATGTAAATACTGATATCAGTGGCTTTTGTAGCGGAGAGAAGTGTGTCACATTGCCGATTCACGATGAACAACCTTCCTGGTGCTACATTTTTAAAGCTCTGACAATTGTTGGATGACCCTTCAGAGGCAGAAGTGTGTGTGTGTGTGTGTGTGTGTGTGTGTGTGTGTGTGTGTGTGTG